>NC_141930.1:30421228-30572744 GCF_057802395.1 Ceratotherium simum simum | reverse complement strand
TTTCAGGGAGTCTGTGAGGTAACAGTGATTTTCATAATAATATGGAGACATTATTTGCCCTTTTTCACTGTGATGACATTTGCACTAGTGTTGCAAAAGTCATGGTCAGTAAAACTACTAGTTCCTTAGGCTGGCTCAAGGCAGTAGCACCAACTTTAGTGGTAGGCATTGTTTACTACTTCACTGCTGTGTACTGGCAGAAAAAATAAATGTCAGTTTTATTTAAGAATGCCTGTGAGGAAGTAGTAAAAGCTATTAATTTTACTAAATCTCAATCCTTGAGTACATGTCTTTTTAACATTCTGTGTGATGAAATGAGAAGTATACAAAAGGCTGTATACCAAAGTATGGTGGTTCCCTCGAGGAAGAGTTCATTAAAATTTTGGAAACTTGTTTCCACCCCTGTCAGCTTAGTCAGTTTTCCATTGATTAAAGATTTTTTGGTGGGATCCAGCAGTGATAATAACAAAGGTGATTTTTTTTATAACATATGATGGGATGTGTTAATATTTGGAAGATCTGTATAAGTCACTGAACCAATATTTTCCTAATAAACAATGCATGATATTGTAAAATCATGGATGGTTAAACAATTCACTCAAAGTGCAAGCTAGACCAGTGGATTTTAATGTAACCAGAGTACAAAAATTTCACTGATATGATTTCTGATTCCACATTGCAACCAAACTTTAATAAACAACCACTAGTCAAGTGTTGGTGTAGTATCAAAGAAGAATACCCCAAATATCTGAGAAAGCTAATAAAATACTCTTCACTCTTTCAGCTACATACCTATATGAGGTTGGATTTTTCTCAGTAACTTCAGTCAGAACAATGTGTTGTTATATGTAGAGGACAGATGCTTAATGTGGCCCCTGGGATCCCCACCTCCTGGTATTCAGGCCCTGGAGCAATCCTCCACTCTCAAGTGTGGGTGGGACCCACGACTTGCTTTTAACCAATAGAACACAGTGAAGGTGAAAGGGCGCACATGAGTACACACTTGATTACCTGATTACATTACTTAAAACTGTAGTGCTGTCTTGCTGGAATCTCACTCCCTTGCTGGCTATGAGGAAGCAAGTGGCCATGTTGGGGAACCCCCCATGTCCAGAAACTTCAGGTAGCTTCTAGGAGCTGAGGATGGCCTCTGACCAACAGCCAGCAAAAGCTGGAGCTCTGAGTCCTATAGCCCCACAGGGAACTGAGTCCTGCCATCATGTGAGCTTGGAAGCAGATCCTTAATAAATAAATATTTGAAAATGTCTCAGTTTTAATTTCTAATATGATAAATATTGATTGATATAACCTACGTGTTAAGGGCTGAAGGTGTCCCCCTCCCAGGGCCTCAGGATGTGGCTGTATTTGGAGATGGGGCCTTTAAAGAGGTGATTAAGTTAAAATGAGGCCATTAGAGTGAGTTGTACTCCAATCTGACTGGTGTCCTTAGAAGAAATTTAGACACAAAGAGACACCAGGGGCACATGCACAAAAAGGAAAGACCATGTGAGGACACAGTGAGAAGGTTTGCAAGTCAAGGAGAGGCCTCAGGAGGAACCAACCCTACTGGCATCTTGATCTTGGACATTCAGCTTGCAGAACTGTGAGAAAATAAATTTCTGTTGTTTAAGCTGCCCAGTCTGTGGTATTAGTTGTGGCGGCTGTAGTAAACTAATATGCCACATAAAAAATGTTCTTTTGAGTCGTTAATAATTCTTAAGAGTGTGAAAGCATCCTGAGAGGAAAACATTTGAGAACCACTGTGATGGACAATTGCCCAGTTGTTTTCTAAACTGTTGTGCCAATGTGTACTCCCACCTGTGGTATGCGAGTATTCCCATTGTTCTATATCCTCAGCAGAAAATTGGTATTGTCTGTCTTTTTAGTTTAAACCATTCTCATTTTAATTTGCATTTCCTTAATTACTTATGAGATTGAGTACGTTTTCATTTACTTATTGGCCATTTAATTCATAAGTGCCTGTCAGACATCTTGCCCCTTTTCCTACTGAGTTGTCTTTATTTTTCTTATGGATCTGGAATCCTTACATCCTTGATGCAGGTTCTTTGTTGTTTATGTATGTTTCACATATCTTCTACTCTCTGGCTTATATTTTCATTCATTGATTTGTGTCTTTTGATAAGCAGAAATTCTTATTTTTTAATGTAGTCCAATGTATAAAATCTTTTTCCTTTTTTTTTGCTGGGAATGATTCACCCTGAGCTAACATCTGTTGACAATCTTCCTCTCTCTCTCCTTTTTTTCTCCCCAAAGCCACAGTGCATGGTTGTATATTCTAGTGGTAAGTCTTTCTAGTTCTTCTATGTGAGCTGCCACCACAGCATGGCAACTGACATGGGTGGTGTGGTTCTGCACCCAGGAACCAAACCTGGGCCACCCAAGCGGAGTGGGCTGAACTTGAACCCCTAGGCCATCATGGCTGACTCTAAAATTTTTTTCTTTTATTGTTTTTGCTCTTTCTGTGTTTAAAAACGTTTCCTTACCACAGGCCAGGAAGCTATTCTCCTGTGCTATCTTCTAGAAATTTTATTTTTCTTCCTTTCACATTTTGATCTAAAATCTTTTTGGAATTTAGTTTTGTATGTGGTGTGAGATGGGGTGGAGTATAATGTTTTCTCCTATGGGTAGACCATTGTCCTGGCCCCGTTCGGTGGGAAGACTGTTCTCTCCTCACCACTCTGCAGCACACTCCTTCTCAAATAGCAGATACTGGTTATATGACGGTCTCTCTTTGGCTATCGATTCTCTCGTACTGGTCTATTTTCCTGTTTTTGTGCCAGCATCACACTGTCTTGGTTATTGTAGTTTCATAATAAGTCTTCATATCTGATAGAGCAAGTCTTTTCACTTTGTACATCTTCTTCAAGAGCTTGACTTTTCTAGTCCTTAGCCCTGTATTTTAATTAGTTTCTCAAGTTACAAACACACACACACACACACACACACACACACACACTCCATTACGATTTTGATAGGCATTGCATTTAATCTATGGACGATTTTGTGGAAGAACTGATGTTTTTACAGCACTGAGTTTTCCAATCCATGAACATAATATACCCTTTCATTTACTTATGTCTTATCCAATTTCCTCAAATAATGTTTACAATCTTTTATGTAGAAGTCTTGTGCATTTCTGTTAAAAATATACTAGCTACTTGATGTTTTTATGCTACTGTAAATGGTATATTAAAAATATTTTCTAGCTCCTCTTACTGATTTAGAGAATTATAATTTAGTTTTTTATCCAGCAACTAAACTTACTTTTTAAAAAAAAAAAATCTTTTTATTATAAAAAATTCTGAACATATACAAAAATAGACAGGATAGTGTAGTAGACTCCCCATACCCATCACCCAGCTTAAACTGTTATCAAACCATAAAATGTTGTTTCATTTACCCCCTTCCCTTCTCCAAAATACACAAAATGTTTTTTTGGGAAGTGCATCCATGATGTCCTATTATTTCATTTGTATCTATGTCAGTATTAATTGAATTTATCAATTTTAAAAATGTATATGTAAATTCCTTTGGATTTTCTTCTCACAAAATCACTATTTTCAAGTAAGATTTTTATTTCTCACTTCCCATTGCTTATGCATTTCACTTTTTTTTTTAATTGTCTTGCCATTCGGGTTAGCCCACCATTACGGTAGAAGTAGTGATAGGAGGCATCCTTGTCTCATTCCATTCCTGGGAGGTAAGCTTTCAACATTTCACCAGTGTGTGTTATGTTTGCTGTAGGGTTTTTGTAAATGCACTTTGGTTGGTAAAGGAAGTTGTTCTCTATTTTTAGTTTGCTAAGAGTTTTACCAAGAATGGATGTTATGTTTTATCAGCTGCATTTTTCTGCATATATCAAGATGTTCGTATGATTTTTTCCTTTGTTCTGTTAATTTAAAGATAAATTGATTAATTTAGTAATTAACTGGCTGATTAATTGATTTTTGAATATTAAACTAATCTTGCTTTCATGGAATATACGTAATTAAGTGCAAAGTATTATATTTTTTCATATTGCTAGAATCAGTGTATTAATATTTGATTTATAAAGTTGTGAGTGAGATGGCTTCATAATTTTCTTTTTTTGTAATGTCCCTGTCACTTTTTGGAATTGAAGTTATACCAGACTCCTAAAAAGAGTTAGGGGAGTGGAAGAGTTTATGTTTAGAAGAATTTTTCAAGATATGAAAGAGCACGACTCAAAAAATATTTATTTCCTTCTGAAAAGTTGATTAGTGCAGTATAGATAAGCAAAACAAGTTTTTGTTTTTCTTTGTTTTTTACATCAAACCTTAAGAGTTAGTGGCTCACTGTGTCAGCCTATGGAATAGCCTCTTAGGAATGCTCTAAAATCTTCAGAAAAATAGATCTGCAAAATGTCTAATGCAAGTGTCCTAGACCTCACTGTAAAGCTCAGGTCTGATGATAATAACAGGTTGCCTATGCCGTTGTTGTGAGCTGAACACGCCAGGAGTGTGCACACACTGGGGAAGACTTCAGCATAACTTAGTATTTTCTCTCCCTTGGCCCGGACTGAATACAGATCTTTTTTTTTTTTTTTTTTTTAAAGATTTTATTTATTTTATTTTTTCCCCTCAAAGCCCCAGTGGATAGTTGTATGTCGTAGCTGCACATCCTCCTAGTTGCTGTATGTGGGACTCGGCCTCAGGATGAACGGAGAAGCGGTGCCTTGATGCGCACCCGGGATCCGAACCCGGGCCACCAGCATCGCAGCGCGCGCACTTAACCACCAAGCCACAGGGCCGGCCCCTGAATACAGATCTAATACCGATTTTTTAAAAAAAATGTGGTAAAATATACAAAACATAAAATTTACCATCTTAACCATTTTTAAGTATATAGTTCAGTGGTATTAAGCACATTCACATTATCGTGTGGCCATCACCACCATCCATCTCCAGAACTTTTTCATCATCCCAAACTGAAATTCTTTACCCATTAAACACTAACTCCCCATTCTCCCCTCCCGCAGCCCCCAGTAACCACCATTCTACTTTCTGTCTCTGTGAATTTGATACTATAGGTATCTCATTTAAGTGGAATCATATAGTGTTTGTCCTTTTGTGACTAGCCTAGTTTAATTAGCATAATGTCCGTAAAGGTTCATCCCTGTTGTAGCATGTGTCAGAATTTCCTTTCTTTTTAAGGGTGACTAGTATTTCATTGTATGTATATACTACATTTTGTTTATCCATTCATCTGTCCACGGACACTTGGATTGCTTCCATCTTTCGGCTATTGTGAATAATGCTGCTATGGACATAGGTGTACAAATATCTGTTTGAGTCCATGCTTTCAATTCTTTTGTGTATATATAAATATTGTTTCTTGAGTCTAGAAAAAGTTATTTTCAGTTTAGTTCAACCCACTATTTAATAGAGCACCTTTGTATATATACCAAGTCAAGTCACATGGAAAATACCGATGAGAAATAGAACAGATTCTGGCTTGTGGAGGGCTAACAAATTTGATGAAGGAGCATTATTCACAATAATAATAATATTTCACATTGTTGTTTTGCTATATATGCCAGTAGTTTTCATTAATGACCTGTAGCCTATTATCTAGGGAAATGGGCCCAACAATAGCGTGCATTCTGAATTCTCATTTTTCTAATGTAGCAAAAAAATAAAAGTAGGAACTATGAAGTTAGACCCTGTTGAGAATGAATGTAGCTCTGTTGCTTAATCATTGTGTTACTCAAAGCCATTTACTGACCTCTCTGTAGAATGGGCTCGATGCTACAGTGTTTATGCCTTGTGGTGTCATTGTGGGATCTGGAAAGGACCTTTCACAACCTCAGAAGGAACGACGTGGTGGCCCACACTCACTGCTCCGTGGAGGCTCCTGAGCTTCGGAATTCCTGGCCCTCCCTCTTGCAGCCAGAGATGGGAACCTGCTCCTGTCCTCAGCAGGGGCTGGCTTGGGGGTGGAGAGACCAGCCGTTTTCAGTATCAGCCCTTGACAAGGTTGTTATTTTTCCTGTCATGTTTGTTGGGGTCCAGCTCAAGTTTGTTTTTCTTGCAGAAAGGCAGGAAGGCCAATTTGGAACACACACAACTCACATGTCATCGACGATGACTTGGCCCAGCACTTGGCATTGGCTCTCTGACAGTTAAAAGGCACAGGGTGGGCGAGCCCCAGCAGCCAGCACTGAGGAACAAGGAAAAGGAGGGAGAATGTGAGATGCTTATCTGCTCAGCCCTCACAGGCCCCCTCCATTCTTTTCCCCCTGCTCACTCCTCCCTCCAGGGACTTCTGGCCTCAGCTCACACAATCTCCCTCCTGGAGAGGCCCCGCTGTGCAGCGGCCGCCTCCACTTTCTGTCCACCTCTTCCTCTTACTGAATGTGTGAGGAAGCATCCCACCCTAAGGACGGGAAAAGTCTGGATCAGCAGAGATCCATGCAGCAGCCTTGTGGGAGGCAAAAGCAGGAAGAAGGAGAAAGAGCATTTTCCATTTTGGACCCAAGACAATCATGCAGTTATTTGAGAAAAGCTTGGTATTTTTTGACCCAGACTTGAGTAGTGTTGGGACTCACCATATAGAAGTTTTCATTGGCTTCAAGTATTAGGGTGTCCGATGGAATGATATGCTCTTGGATGGGTGTGTGGGTGCCTGATGACTGTCCAGTCCTCGCGTGTAAAGACGCTGGGCATTCTGAAGACCAAACCACAGCTGCACATGTCAGAGAAGGAGCAGGCTCATTCCAGGGAAACTTGATTGGGTAAAATTGGAAATAAAAAATATATATAAACAACAGCATTTCTAAAATATACTCTGATGTTCTCGGTAACTAAGTCTTCCTCAGTCAATCTATTAGCAAATATTTTAGGGAGTCGGTGTTGCTTTGCGAGTATTTAGCCCCTCGAAGCGTCAGTTTTCTCCCCTGTAAAATGACTAATGGTGGGGCTTACTTTGCAGGGTTTTGAAAGGATACAGAGAGACCATGCTTATCATAGTTCTTAACACCTAGTAGTCTCCGTGAAAATGACAGCTGTTTTTGTGATTCCCATGTGCTCATCACTTCTTTTTTAAAAATTACGGTAGTTGTAGTTAGAAAAGAAGTAGGAGTCATGGCTTTCAAGCTATCTTCGAAAAATTACACTTTACCTAGTGGTATGAGATTAGCACATTAAACATTCAAAAAATATTTGTTGAATGAACTAATACCTTTATAATTGTTCCTCTTTTGCATACTTTACGTCCCAACTACACAATAAGGCAAAAACCCTGTTTTCCATTTCCTTGAGGTAAAATAGATCTTGCATGTAAGATTTTTATTGTGTGAAAGTTTCTTTTAAGATGGATTATCCATGATCCTTGCTATCCATTAACATATTTCACTTGCTTATCAAGCCCCTCACAAATCATATGCCAGAGGAGGTAGATCACATGGCCAAAGACGGGGGCAGCAATGTCTCCCATCCCATAGGTTCTTGCGCAATGGAACCTCTTCCCTTGCCATCAAGAGAGGACCTCTCTTTCTCATCACCTTGAATCTGGGCTGGCCTTGCTTTGACCAATACTACATAGCTGTGGATGTCGTGTTCCAGGTCTTCAACCCCAAACATGAAGAAGGCTGATGGTTTCTGTCTTTCTGTTCTTGGAAGTCCTGATGGAATCTGCAGGTAAGCAATCTGGCTACTGGGGAGACCCTGTAGACAGGGCACCCTGTGGAGAGGGAGAGCTCCTGAAACTGTGTGTAAAGAGAACTTCAGCTGTTCCGTGTCCCAGCTAAGCCCAGATCCTAGCTAAGCCGCTAGGCAAATGTATCCACATGACGTGACCACAGGCAAGACCAGCAGAAGAACCACTAGGCTCAGCCCAGTTTGTAGAATCATGAGCAAATAAATGATTACTATTTTAAGCTGCTAAGTTTGGGGGTGTTTTGTTATGTGCAACAGATAATCGAAACACCAGATAACTAATGTTGAATTTTGGTTGAATTATTTTCAAATGTTTGGTGAGAATGGTGTGTGATAATATTTTTTGATTCATACAACTTTAGTTTATAAGTAAGATCTTGTAAAGATTGTATACTTGACAATTAAGTATTGTGTTTTTCTAGATATACCAATTAGATCTCTCTTTCTTGTGTTTTAATTCTCTATTTCTTTTCCCTGGTCATTTTACGTTAGAATATAAGGTATATTCAAAGTGTTGGTCCCAACTGATCATAGTGCATATTGGCCATATTGAGAATTTTTAATGATTTGATCCTCTGTTTACATTATTTGGGATATTTAGTACTGTTAAGTTCCCTCAAAGTTGAAGATGAAATTGCTTTGTAATCTTTCTGCAAAAGTTGAAAGTCAATTTGACCTATTAACTTAGTAAATATTCCATTCTAAATTTTGATAAAAACATTCATGTTAAAAAGAAAAATAAAGGTTAAGAAAAGCATATGAAAGTGTTTTGAGCTCGCAAGAAGCAAAATAAATATAAATGCAGCATAAAATAGAATTATCATTGTTTTCCTCATTTTATTTTATTTTTATAATTGTGCCAAAATATACACACATACAATTTGCCATCTTAGCCATTGTTAAGTGCATTTACATTGTTGTGTAACTGTCACCACCATTCATCTCTGGAACTTTTTCATCATCTCGCGCTGGAACACTGGACCCATTAAACACTAACTCCCATCCCTCCTCCCCAGACCTTGACAACCACCATTCTACTTTCTGTCTCTATGAATTTGACTACTCTAGGAAGCTCATATCAGTGGAATCATACAGTATTTGTCCTTTTGTGACTGGCTTATTTCACTTAGCACAAAGTCCTCAATGCTTATCTGTGTTGTAGCGTGTATCAGAATTTCCTTCTTTTTAAAAGCTGAAAAATATTCCATTGAACGTATATACCACATTTTGTTTATCCATTCATTCATTGATGGACACTGTGTTGCTCACACATTTTAGCTGTTGTGAATAATGCTGCTACGAACATGGGTGTACAAATATCTCTTTGAGTCGCTGCTTTCAATCCTTGTTTTCATCTTTTTAAAAAAATTAAAAAAAATTTTATTGAAGTATAACTGACAAATAAAATTGCATATATTTCTTGTTTTCTTCTTTTAGGAAAAATCATTTCTACTGGGTTTCCTCTTTCCATTGAACTCTCGTTGGATTTTTTTTGTTTTCCTGGTATCAACACACGGTTTATTTTATAGTACTTTGTAAAGGTAAGATATAAGTCATCAGGGTTTAAATTCAAGTAATCTCCTTAAAATTTGTTTTAATCAGTAAGTTGCTGTGTGATCCTGGGCTCCTTGCTTTACTTCTCAGTGATTCAGTTTCCTCGTGTGTAACGTTGGATAACAATACCTGGATGTGGTTGGTGGTGAGGACAGAATGAGGTGATATGTGTAAAGAGATGCTCAGTCAGGCTTAAGTTCCCTTTTATCCCCAACCCCCCAGGTTTATTGAGGTATAATTGACAAATAAGTGACAAAATTGTGTATATTTAAGGTGTACAACTGGACATTTTCATATATGTATGCGTTGTGAATAATCATCACAATTAAGCTAATTAACATATTCATCACCACCTCACATAGTTACCTTTTGTGTGCGAGTGTGGTAAGAACACTTAGGATCTACCTTCTTAGCAAATTTCAAATATACAATACTGTACCATTGACTATAGTTACATTGCAGTACGTTAGATCTCGAGAAATTATTCGTCTTGCATAAATGAAACTTTGTACTCCTTGACCAACATCTCCCCATTTCCCCCACCTCTCAGCCCCTGGCAACCTCCATTCTACTCTATCTCTATGAGTTTGGCTATTTTTGATTCTACATATAAGTGAGATCATGCAATATTTGTCTTTCTGTGTCTGGCTTATTTCACTTAGCATAATGTTCTCCAGGTTCATCCATGTTTTCACAAATGGCAGAATTTCCTTCTTTTTTTAAGGCTGAATGATATTCTATTGTGTGTTTCAGCCTGCGAGATGTATATACATATATATATGATATCTATCACATTTTCTTTACCCATTCACCTATCGATGGACATTTAAATTGTTTCCATGTCTTGGCTATTGTGAATTATGCTGCAATGAACATGGGAGTGCGGATGTCCCTTTGAGATACTGTTTTTATTTCCTTTGGCTATATACGCAGAAGTGGGATTGCTGGATCATATAGCAGTTCTATTTTTAATTTTTGAAAAACCTTCATACTGTTTTCCATAAGGGCTTGATCTTTCTATTTCTGTAAAGAATGCCATTGGAATTTTGGTTGGGATTGCATTGAATTTGTAGATCACTTTGGGTAGTATGGACATGTTAACAATATTAATTCTTCCAATCCGTGAACACAGGATATCTTTCCGTTTTTCTGTGTCTTCTTTAATTTCAATCTTCAGTGTTTTACAATTTTCAGTGTGCAAATCTTTCACCTGTTTGGTTAAATTTATTCCTAATTATTTTATTCTTTTTGTTGCTATTGTTAATGGGATTGTTTTCTTAATTTCCTTTTCAGATAATTCATCATGTATAGAAATGCGACTGATTTTTGTATGCTGATTTTGTATTCTGCAACTTTACTGAATTGCTACTTATTAGTTCTAACAGTTATTTTGTTGCATCTTTACAATTTTCTGCGTATATGATCATGTCATCTGTAAACATATTAATTTTATTTCTTCCTTTTCACTTGGAATGTCTTTTATTTCTTTTGTCTAATTGCTCTGACTAAGATTTCCAGTACTGTGTTGAATAGAAGTGTTGAAAGTGGGTATTCTTGCTTTGTACCAGATCTTAGAGAAAAACTGCCCAATTGATTATGATGTCAGCTGTGGGTTTTTCATATGTGGCCTTTGTTGTGTTGAAATAAGCTCCTTCTATATCTATTTTATTGAGAGTTTTTATTAAGAATGGATGTTGAATTTTGTCAAATGTTTTTCTGTGTCTATTGACATGATCGTGTGTTTTTTCCTTTCATTCTGTTAATGTGGTGTATGGCAGTGATTGATTTGCGTATGATGCACCATTCTTACATCCAGAGAAAATCTCACTTGGCCGTGGTATATGACTCTTTTAATGTGCTGTTGAATTTGGTTTGCTAGTATTTTATTGAGGATTTTTGCATCTATGTTCATCAGGGATATTGGCCTATAGTTTTCTTTTCTTGTGGTGTCTTTGTTTAGCTTTGGTGGCAGGGTGATGCTGGCTTTGAAAAATGAGTTTAAACTCTCATTGGTTTTTGGTCTTGATAGATTAGCCCGTTCTTCTATAATTTTCCCTTTCTAATTCCAGAAATGCCATTTAACTTAATTTAACTTAAAGCTTACAAGAGAAATTTTTCTTTATATTTGTTAATTAGTTTTCATTCAGTTTATTAACAATCTATTTACTTCCTTTTACTTCTTGCTAAAAGAATGATCCTTCTCTCAATTTTAGTTAGTTTCCTCCTCTTCTGTAGAAAATTGATTGTGAAATTGAGAATCTTAACATAGAGGTAAATAATAGATAATAGTTATGGAAAGAATAGTCTGTGGTGGTAACAATGTAGTAAACTATCCTTCAAAGCATCACTTCAGCAAATTCTCTTTTTCATTTTGAGAATGGAGTGTAATGTCACTCTCTGAGGGGGCAATGACAGTGACAGTGGGGCAGGTAGCTCTTCCAGGATGGAAGGGGAGCTGGGTGGTGCAAAACAACAGCAAACTCTAGAGCCAGCAGTGAAGGCTCAGCTCTGATGGTGTCATTGTGTTTGTCCAGATGGCATCATCTGTTCTGGGACCTTCTCCTCCCAAGTTCAAATCCCTGGCTCCCTGCTTCTAGCACCCCATCCTGAGTGTCCTCTCCAAGTCGTACAACCATCCAGACATTAGAACCTATTTTACTACAGAAAGATATAAACTTGCCAGGTTCCTAAGGTAAGTTTTATGATCATGCACTTTATTTAGAATTCTTAGCAAACAATTTGTCCAGAGGGAGAAAAAGAAGTAAGACATTAAAAACTCACATTAATGTTAAAGTTACTCCTCCCTAGGTAAGATGCAATTAGTTTCACATTTGTAAATGATTGTAAGGTTAGGATCTTTTAGCATCTCATTAAAAATTCATGATGGCTATAATTGATGGATAAAAAGTGCAACATTTACTACATTGCATATAGTATTAGTTATATATGCATATATATAGTATATATAGTATATGGTTATATTATTATATATATTATATATATATAATATAGAGATTAGTATTTAGTAGATTATTGCAAATTATTTCTAGATCAGGAGGCACCCTGGCTATTTTGCTGTCTCAGACATCTCTTCAGTTTTCCTCTACAATGGATATACGTGTGGAAAATATATAATTTCCAGACTTTAGGTCACATTTTCCTGATTCTTAGCATATCTAGTAATTTTTCATTGTATGTTGAGCTTTAAGGAAGATGTTAGGGGTGTTAGATTAAGTCATCTTCCTTTAAAGGCTATTGAGTTTTTTTTCTAGCAAGTAGTTAAATATTAGTGGGTCCTCTTGATCCTCCCAGGTGGGTCTATTTCTGTTTTGTCCTCAGTCCTAGGTCTGTCCCTCATTCTAGGGCATGTTCCTTACTCAGAAGGCAAAGTCTTCCTGGAGTCTTAGTTGAAGAACTGCAGTGAAGTCTCTCCAGGATGACTGTGTAGGAATCTAACATCTCCCAGCCCTGGGTGACCTGGGGACCTCTGTGGGGCTCTTAGCCTGCAGCAGTACTTCTCTGAGGGCCTCTTAGAGTGTGCTCTGCACTAGTGCAGTCAACCCTTCTGCCCAGGGCCGTGGGGAGCACCCACTCAGACTTTTACCATCTCCTTCTCCTTAGTACCTATTCCCACAAATTCCAGCTTCTTCCAGCTGCCCTGAACTCTGATATCTGCTTCAGCAAGTCACAGAGACCAGAGCTCTCTGCTCGGGTTCTATCTCGCTGTGCGCAGTCTGGAGTGTGTCCCTGGGCTGAAAGCCAGGGTGAATTGGGGCTCATTTCAACTATTTCCCTTTTCTCTGGGATTACCACCTTCTGTTTCCTGTTGTCCAATGCTTGAAAACATTTGCTTTATATACTGAGTTCTTTTTATAATTGTCTACAATGAAAGGCTAGGGCTGGTACAAGTTACTCCATCAGGGTTGGAAACTGGAGTCTGAATTTTGGGAGAAGTAGCAAAGTTTTTAGAATAGGACCACTCAAGTTTAATTCAATTCTTTGGTGTATATGATTTTTACAATATTTTGTATATGAAAACCTTGAGGACTTTAGGCTAAGTGAAATAAGCCAGTCACAAAAGGCAAATACTGTATGATTCCACTAATATGAGGTACCTAGAGTAGTCGAAGGCATGGAGACAGAGAATAAAATGGTGATTGCCAGGTGTTTGGGAAAGGGGAATGGGGAGTTATTGTTTAATGGGTACAGAGTTCCAGTTTGAGATGATGAAAATGTTCCAGAGATGATGGCTGCATAACAATGTGGATATACTTAATGCCACTGAACTGCACACTTATAAATGACTCCAATGGTAAATTTTATGTTATGTGTATTTTACCACAATTAGAAGAAGAAGAATTACACAGCAGAGTATTGCGGGAGGGGGCTTGGAACTGAGAGACATTGATCAGTAACAAGCGTAGTTGCCCTGCTCTCTAGGAGATTTATAATGTCAAACTCCATCTAATACATAGTTAGCCCACAAATGGTTGTACAGATTTAATTTAGGGTGGTGTCTGATACTTACTTCTTTGGTATTGGAGACATTTATCTTGAGGTTAAGAGAGGCAGTGCCTCAGCAGGGAAAGGAAGGGACTCTGGAATCAGACAGACTTTGATTCAGCTCCAGGATCTCTTCTCTCTCTTTAGCTTCTGGTTATTTTTATTGTCTGTTTTCATATACTACCTGGTGGTGGGCAGTACTCAAGTGATCTGTTATTTGTGGCATAGGATAGATCACAAAGCCTCTTTGAGGTCTCAATGTCCTCACTTGTAAAATAGGATAATAATTATACCTCAGAGGTGTGCTATGAAGATCAGATAATGTTTATATCAAAGTGGTATGTAAACTACACAGGTGTAACATAAAATATTATCATTCTGGTACCCTTCTATGAATGACTAACTATTGTTGAGGACCTCCATCTGTCACTCTCTCCATCCATCTCCCTTTCTGGCTGTTTGTATATTTATATATACAGACATATACATACATATAAGAGAGATACACAAACACACAACTAAGTCAATCTATTTATTTCTGTGTTCAATGAGAGCAGAAGAGAGTATGTTTATCCCTCAAGAGCCATATAAACTCCTGGGTTTTGCCCTCATTGTGTTATCCCAGAACCAAGTCCTGTGGCCAGAGGAATGCCATGTATTGACCTTAGGCTTCGGATACCTGAATCTTTCATTGTGGCAAGAACGGACCATCAAGGCACGATTTTTGGTCAATCAAGGTTCACTTTGAAGTCAATGCAACCCAGACTCCATTAAGGTGTCACTGTGGAGGAGCCAAGGGATGGATGTTGCCAAGGGAGCTGCAGTGTCCATAGTGAGTTTTCACTGAAAGAATGTCTCTATAGATTTATATTTAATTTATTGATACCATTTCTCATTCTATAAAGAATTTGAGCCATCTTACAAGGGAATTTTGACGTTTTTGTTGATCTTTCTTTGGACATTGATTTTATGAATATGCATTGGTTATAGGCTGAGCTGCATAGGTTTAATACGAATCCAATGTTTGATCTTGCATCTTAATACTACTGTAAGACTCAGAATTGATAGAAATGGACTCCTAGTACATTAGAAATGTCCCCGTGGCGTATGAGTGAAACACAAGAATCTAACAGAGAATAAGTACTATGAAAAGAAAAAAATATACACAGCTAGGATTATGCAAATATGCTCATCAACAAAGGTTTACTGGACTCTTGCCATGCTCCAGGGACTCTCCCAGGGAAACAGTGAATGAGAGAGCAGAGCAAACACTCTCTGTTCTCTGAGCACTTCCATTCTGGCATGTGTGGGGAGAGTACACTCTCCAGGGGAGCAGATGGCTTCCAGTGCTATGTAGAAAAAGAAAGCTGGAAAGGGGGTAGGAGATTGTGTGTGAGGGTGATGCAATTTTAAAGGAAGCAGGTGAGAAGACCTCACTGAGCAACATTCTAGCAAAGACTCAAGGAAGTGAGGGGATATCTGAGTGCTAAGTCCCCAATGCCTCTGGTGCATTTGAAGAACCACAGGGAGGCCGGTGAGACTAGAGTCATGGGAGGTGGGGCTAGAAATGAGGTCCCAAGGTGGGTGTGGGGAAGCTCTGGAGCCACTAGAAGGATTTTGTCTTTCACCTGAGTGAGATGGGGGCTGCTGTGGAGCATTTGGAGGTTGCTGTGCTGAGAACAGACCAAGGGGGCAAGGGTGGAGGCAGGAGGGCAGCTAGGGTGACAGTGGGCTGGACCAGGGTAGGGATTGGAGATGAAACAAGTGGTCAGATGCTGGATATTTTCTGAAGGTAGAACCAACAGGATTTCTTCCTTGAATCAGAGGTGGGGATTGAGATAAAGAGAGGAATCCGAGCTGACCGCAAGATTCATGGCCTGTTAACTAGAAGAATGGAGCTGCTGTCTCCAGAGAAAGGGAACACTGAGCGGGGGCTGGTTTGGGACACGTGGTGTTGGTGAGCACACTGAACGTCTCCGTGGAGTGTAAGGTGGGCAGTTAGAGATAGCAGGTTGAGTTTAGAGGTTTGCATCTGAATGGTGTTTAAAGCCTGGGATAGGATGAGATGGTGGAGGGAATGAGCGTAGCTGCAGAAAAGATGAGGCTTCAAGTCTGAGAGCCTCTTCTTTCTGACTCCACAGGATATAGCAAGAGGAGAGGAAGGGCCTGGCCTGGGCAATCTAGCTTCAGGGCCTGGGCACATCCATGAACCTGTCTAAATCTCTGTCTCCGTTTATAAGATGGGCAACACCCACCTCCCAGCACTGTTATGATTACTGAGGTAATTAATGACTGGACATGGCTCATGTTAGTGCCCAGTTCCCGTCTCTGCTCTCCTAGCACGAGAGATACAACAGAACCATTCCAAAGCCATCTGACTGAAAGCAACTTCTATAAGAAGCCTAGGAAAACGACAGGGAGATGTTTTCCACCTGGCTTTGCTGTTCCCTTCCTGAGCCTTGCATTTGCCACTCTCAGGAGGCTGGTCACCTTTCAGAGACCCTTTCCCTGAGCTGACTGCTTACAACCCCGCCCTTCGCCCCCCTCCCCCCGCCCTTTCCCCCTTTCAAAACTTAGCTGAGTTTCTGCTCCAGTTTTGCAAACACCATTCTCACCTACATGCCGAGATAAACTGGCCAGAAGGTTAGTGTTAATGGTGCTAGTGGGTATTTGGTGAACCTTCTCAATCCATCTTCAGGGACACCCCACCCCCCTCCAAAGTAGTTGCTGCCTAAAAACTTGCTGTTTTCCATCAGGGGGTGGGGCAGGTGAGAAACCAGGAAGCTGAGATTTCTGAGAGGATCTAGAAAAAAAGCAAAGATCATCCATGTGCTGTGAAGTGGTTTTCGCACATGACGGATAAAATCATGCTGTTCTTGAAATTAAGATATTGGCATTGAACAAGCACAAACGTAGACTAAATATATGATTGTCTCATCCTGACTAACAGCCGAATGGCCCTAACAATAGGTCTCGCATGGCGAGAGGGACCGTGCTGTGCTTGGTCTTGCCTTGTTATGGTTGGGAATATTGTGAGACACAGTCAATTAGTGCAAGAAAAATAACTTGAAGGTGAAGTGCTTTCTGATAGTACTTAAACTATTCTTCCAAAATACACAGATTTAATGAAAAGAGGAAAAATTTAGTGAAGATAACACCATTCTTGAAAAACAAAGCCTGTTTCTAGGGAAGCCACAATATTTTCCTTTTTTATAGAAGCAGAATGTAACAGTGAAATTTGAGAATTCCAATCCTTAAACTCAAGAGTCAGGAGTTGAGTAAATTCTATTATTATTGTAGATTTAACAAATTATCTCAGAAGTCTGTTCTTGGCAAAGTTTGTGCATTCTGAAATAGATTTTTGCAGCTCAAAATCTTGAATTTCCTAAATTAATTTTCTATAAAAGTCTTCTTTGTTTATTATTATTATTATTATTATTATTAAAGCAAAAAAAAAAAGAATGCTCATGCCTCCCAAAATTTCGGAAAGCACAGATAAACAAAAGCAAAAACAAAACCAGAAAGGACTGATGATGGCACTCCTTTAGTGAGGAGGTTGACTACAGAACTGAGACAATTTCAGTTATCTTGTTGGTATTTGTCCTCTGTGAACTTTTTTCTGAGGACGTTTTCCTTTACAAAATGGGATAAACCATCAATATCACGTGGGAGCCTGCTGTTCTCAGTGCCCGGCGCATCTCAAGCATGTGTCCAGGTTGGCGCTGTGTTGTTGCCAGGGCAATGCAGTATTAGGTGCTGCATGGCTTCTAAGCCAAGGTTTAGGTGCTTCTGGATGGTTTGTCAACATTAGCAAAAGGCACAAACTTCCAGTTATAAGACATGCACTAGGGATGTAATGCACAATGTGATAACTACAGTTAACACTGCTGTGTGGTATATAGGAAAGTTGCTCAGAGAGTAAATCTTAAGAGTTGTCATCACAACGAGAAAATTTTTTTTTTCTTTTCTTATTTCTTGTTTTTAAATTTTATCTCTATGAGATGATGGATGTTAGCTGAACCTATTGTAATCATTTCACAATATGTGTAAATCAAACTATCATGCTGTAAGCCTTAAATTTATACAGTGATATGTCAATTATTTCTCAATAAAACTAGAAAAAAAAAAAAAGATGGACAGAGTCCCCGCCATGACAAAGCTTATAGTTGAGTGAAGGGTGAAGAAAAAGGAAGCTGTAATACACCACACAGTGATGTAGAAGAACAGGCATATGGTAGAGCCATAGCTTTTTGGAACAGAGTATTTAAGCTGAGGCTTGAAAGATAAGTCAGAATTAACCAGACAAAGTGCAAGGGGAGGATGTTCCAGGAAGAGGGATCACACTGGCACGAAGGCTCTGCGAGGAAAAAAGCATTCAGAGTTCAGGAAACCAAGTTGGGGTTGGTCCCGGCACGGCCAGTGCAGTGAGTCAGGAAGGTGGATGACCGCAGTGCCGAGTCAAGGTCAGATGTGAGTAAAGCATGACCAGGAGTTCAGATTTGATCCTAAGTTCGTTGAGAAGCCATGAAAGGATTTGATCAGGAGAATGACAATCACGTTTGGGTTTTGGAAAGATTACTCTTGTGGAAGTGTGGAGAGGGGCTTGGCAGCGTGCCAGAGTGTGACAATGACACCAGGGAAGAAGCCTCTATAGAGTATGGAAAGTAGAAACAGAGAGAGAGAAGATGGATTCAAGAAATATTCAGGTAGTAGATGGGGAAGGACTTCCACTGTGTTTGTAACGGGCCTGGAGATGCACTGTGTACATCCCCTTAAGAAAGCACTTGTTCCCCTGCGGGCAGGGCTGTCGGCCACCTCTGACCACCTTCCCAAGCCCCCGCCCTTCCAGGCAGCTCACTGAGGTGGGGCCACAAAGAGTGACCCAACCTGGGACAACGCTCAAGACCATGTCAGCTCCCACGGTCCCTGTGGGCTCCGCTAGGCTGTTATTGGGCTTACGCTACAGCTCAGCTTCCCTCTCTGCACAGTCCTGCCTCCACCTTTTCCTCCCCACAGGGGCCCCCCATATGCCAGGAAAGGAAAGAGACTGAGGAGCTATGCGTGGCTTCCAGGTTTCTGGTGGCATTATTCATTGTGATTGAGAACTCAAACTGGAGAACCAGAGTTGAAGGGAGGGAAGCAGATGGTGAACTTAGTGTGGGGCTTGTGAACTTGAAGTGCTTGTAGCCTGTTCCTGTGGAGACACCTAGCAAGTGAGTCAACTAGGCCCTTGGTTTTGAGGTTGAGTCTGATTTGAAGCTACGTGGTCAAGGATGTATTTCTTGCTCGCTTTTCCTGGCATCTCTGTGCTCATGTTATTCTGAATTACTTCCAGTTTCTTAAATATACTTTGCTCTCTTTTACCTCTGAGTCCTTATACACACAATTGTCTCTGCCTGCAACATTCTTCTTTTCCCCTTACATCCTTTCCCTCCTTAATTTCTACTCATCCTGATGACATGACTTCTTCCAGGAAGTCATCTCAGATGCTCCTGGATCTGGTTTAGAGGCCTGACGGACATACTCCCAGAGCATCCCATATTCTAGCGCTTGTCATATATTATAATTGCCGATTTTCTTCTTTATATTCTCCCCAAAGTTTATAAACTTCATGAGAAAAGGGACTTTGTCTGAGTTGTTGAAAGGTTTATCCCCGGCACCTCTTCTTGTCCTGACACAGAGGAAGTGTTAATAAGTAATTGTTGAATGAACCAGTGGTAATTGAGAGAAAGACTTAGAAAAAAGCAGAGGAATGCCCAGATTTAATGTAAAGTCGGAGGCAGAAGAGTAAACAAAGATACTAGAGAGGTGTGGCCAGGAGGTAAGGGTAATTAATTTACTAAGTTAACCAGAATTAGGACATTTAGGTTTTCCCAACATTTTCTCAACAATTTGCTATTAAAAACAAAGCTATTATAAACGCTCTTCTACGTATAGATTTTGTGCACGTTTTTAAGTATGTCCTTAGGATAAATTGATAAAAGTGGAATTTCTGTGTCAAAAATTTTGTTATTGGATTTTTGATATCTATTAGTGACAATTTATCCACCAGAAACATTGTTTCATTTTTGTGCTTATTTCCCAGCCCTGAATTATTTAACATTTTTAATATGAAGCTATTGTTTATTTATTTATTAAATTTTAAAAATTGTAGCAAAATATACATAACATAAAGTTTACCATTTTAACCATTTTAAGTGTACAAGTCAGGGGCATTAAGTACATTCATAATGTTGCACAACCACTCCCATTTCCAGAACTTTTTTTCATCATCCCAAACAGAAAATCTGTACCTATTAACTAATAACTCCCCATTCCCTCCTTCTCATTTATTTTGGAGAATCTGTTGCATGTTTTAGGAAGGAATTTTGGGTTTAGTTGCATTTTTGTCCAGCAACAGGAATGTTAATTGACTCTTAAGAACGTCTGATTTGGCATTAGACCAACCACTGGCAACAGGGGTGAATAGTTATATCTTTATGCCAAGGAATGGAGCTTTGAGAAATGGAGGTTTTGAGAAAATAATTCAGGCCCATAATGCCATAGAATAAATAGCCTTTAGGGTTTTTTAGACCTAGACGGGCATCCTTTTGCAACACTCAACAGCTCCTCAATCTGAAGGACTTTTCATCTAATAATTTAAAATAAGCAACATCGTGTTTAGGATTTTGGAAGCTTATCCTAAACTAGAAATAAGATACAAAGGAGTTCTCTTTGTTTTTGCAGGTGAAATTCTTAATCCTAAGTATTGATGAGGTGTAGCTTACCTAAGTGGTAGCAATTTTAAGAACAGGGTAAGGAAAAATTTAGTTTTTGCTAAAAATTAGTTTTTGCTTTGAAAGGATTTCCCAGAGAAGAGAGATTTATGTTGAAGATTGTGTTAATGTTTATATCTCCACAGCACCTTCCAGGGTGACTCATGAAAGGTCAGAATAACCCAAGGATGAGACACTATGGGATGGAGAGGAGCATACATTTGAGACTTGATAGGGCTCCTGAGGTTAAGGTGTGTCTGGAGACCCACTGAAAACAATGGCAATTTGCAGCTCTGCTAATTATTGGCTTTTGCCTATCTTTTACTGTTAGAATTACTAAGCAAAAAGGTATTGTATTGAAACTCAGGGCATAACAGGAGGGAGAATTTATGGAAGATTAACTTTCTTTCATCTTTTTACCTTTCAAATAGGAGAACAAGTCTAGCAAACTGAATTAAAGGGAGGTGCTTCCTTAAAGTCTTTGAAGTTTTTCTTTGCAAATAGAGTTGAGTTTATTTGAACCCTTTCCCTTCAAAGTAAAAGCCTTATAAGCAACTGATTTCCTTTATGAATTCCTTGCTCTTTGTGAAGTAACAGAGGGTATACAGTAAAGAGAGGATCTTGGGCCAGTCCCGTGGCTTGGAGGTTAAGTGCTCGCGCTCCGCTGCTGGCGGCCCGGGTTGGGAGCCCAGGTGCACACAGATGCACCACTTCTCCAGCCATGCTGAGGCCGCATCCCACATACAGCAACTGGAAGGATGAGCGACTATGACGTACAACTATCTACTGGGGTTGCGGGAGAAAAAGGAGGAGGATTGGCAATAGATGTTAGCTCAGAGCCGGTCTTCCTCAGCAAAAAGAGGAGGATTAGCGTGGATGTTAGCTCAGGGCTGATCTTCCTCACAAAAAAAAAAAAAAAAAAGAGAAAGAGAGAGGATCTGATAGGGAGTGGGGGCAAGCCAACCCCTTTAGAATTTTAATACATGCTGATGAGCTCATGTAAATAACAGAACAATTTTTTTTAATGACCAGGCATCCCACATATAGAGGAAGAAGGGCACGGACGTTAGCCCAGGGCCAATCTTCCTCAGCAGAAAGAGGAGGATTGGCAACAGATGTTAGCTCAGGGCTAATCTTCCTCACCGAAAATAATAGTTTTCCTTCTGCACTCTGGAAGCATTAAAATGTTAGGATGGGGATAAGGTTAACAGGGAAAAAAACCCAAATAATAGTATGACCCTAAGATGCTATTTAAACTCAGCCAAACACTGTTCCATGGTGGGGCTTTCTATGTTTCAGACTCTTAAAAAATAAGCAACAAAATCAGGTGTTTCAAAATAAGCCAAAATTGACATCTTATGTGAGTCACCAGTTTGGATGGCCACCCCACCTTCAGAACACTGTCTCGATTAGGAGTGCACCCTGCAGCGGGCTTAGAGCAACCTTGTTCCACTGCCAGCTCTGCCACTCAGCTTTCTCACCGCACAGCCTTTCTGGGACTCAGTTTCCTCATTTGTGAATTGAGGGTAGGCATGGGGTTAATTGAGGAAGCTACTTCTGGAGGGGTGGTGTGGGTTTGTAGGAGATGTTCACTTTATGAGTTTTTCAAATGCTTTGCATCAATTTTATTTTACTAAAAAGAAGAGGAGGATATTGGAAAAAATGAAGCTGTGTGTGGAAGCAGTCCAGCTCCCGTTTGTAGGAGGACATTGGAAGTGCTCAGATCTGGGAAGTTGCTGGCCTGAGCCTGCTGTCAGCATGACTGAGCAATCGACAAAACCTGCCTGGGCTCATGGGAAAACGAGGGATGTCGAGCCCAGACCTCTTGACAGACTCCAGTGTTCTAATCTTGAAAAGCAAGCAGGTGCTGCACTTGGAGTTGGGCTCTGGAGAGCAGGAAAGGATTGGGAAATTTTTCTCTTGGCTGGGATCAGAAAGGGGAATCCGACATACCTGAGGCAGTGAGCACTTCCTACGTGGCTGCCTGCAGCCCCGGTCTCCTTGTGCACTCCACTGATTGGATGCACACATTCTCATGCAGTCTGGGTAAACCGAGACAGCAGTCACTCTTGCTAAGCTTGGGCACATCACTGCTAGTCCCTTCAGTGGAGAAGCTTTCATTGTTCAGATTTTCTTCTCATCTTTATCGTCCTTCCTCTTCCTCTATGCATATTCTACATTTAAAATTTTAGGGCTCTCAACTTTTTTTCTGTGTTTAATGTTTTTAAAAAAACGTTTTTTTTAAAATAAACTTTTATATTTTGAAATAATTTTATATTTACAGAAAAGTTGCAAAGACAGTACAAAATGTTCATGTATACCTCTCACCCAGTTTTCCTCTTTGTTACTACCTCTCTCCCTCTCTCTCTCTCTCCCTCTCTCTCTCTATGTGTTTATTTATTTATTTATTTATGCTTCCCACCTAGTTTTATAGATACTTAACAGTATTTCAACCCCAGACACTTTGCCAGCTACATAAATCTTGCCTCAAGATGTTCAGACTCATCAAGTAATCTATTAATTTAGTATTCCTGAGGAATCCCTCTGGATCCTACTCCAATCTCAACTGGCTGCCTGTCATGCCTGAGCACTCTCCTCCCTTCTTTTCCGAGATAGATTTCTGGTTCCTAAAACCCCTATTTCTCTCTTCCTCGGTTTACTCATTCATAGGCTTTAAAACAGATTTCTGAGGGCTGGCCCAGAGGCGCAGTGGTTAAGTTCACGCATTCCGCTTTGGCGGCCCAGGGTTTGTAGGTTCGGACCCCGGGCATGGACCTACGCACTGCTTATCAAGCCATGCTGTGGCAGATGTCCCACATATAAAGTAGAGGAAGATGGGCACAGATGTTAGTCCAGGGCCAATCTTCCTTAGCAACAAGTGTAGGATTGGCAGCAGATGTTAGCTCAGGGCTAATCTTCCTCACCAAAAGAAAAATTAAGCAAAAAAAAAAAAAGATTTCTGAGAAAAAAATACATGTCAAATAATTTGCATGTCTAAAATTGTCTTTGTTTTAGCCTCGTACTTGATTGATAAGTTGACTGTATACAGAATTTTCCTTCCAATTCCAGCACTGCTGTTGAGATGTCTGAGGCCATTCTGATCACAATTCATTGTATGGGATCTGTTTGTCTTTGTCATTTTTATTTTTTCTTTCTGGAAGTGCACAGGATCTGTTCTTTTTCCCCAGCCTTTTTTCCCATATATATTCCTTTTTTGGGGGGTGGGGGTTATCAAATATAACTTCATTGACTTCACAATTGTCAATATTCAATACTCTTAAGGCTTGAAATAGATTTTTTCTTTTACTTTTTCGACAAATCTAAGAAAGTACTACTTTGCATAAGCACAGTGAGTAATGAACACATGAAATTCATCATGAGTTGTGAAAAAGATACATATCAATAGAGACAAAGAAAATTTTGCTCAAGTTAGGGAATTTCAGGGTTAAACTAATGGGGATTAAATCTTGTAGATGTCACTTGATACAGATGTCAGAAATGTTCCTTAATACAAATGTCAGCGTTTTGCTTAGTAGATTTTAATCTTATTATAAAGATAAAACATATTATTAGATAAAATATAGAAAATTATAAAGAAACTAAAGTTGCTTATAATTGCAAAACCTGTCATAATCACAGTTAACATACTGGATCGCTTTCTTTCAGTATATTTTCATCCATGCAATCAAAAACTCTTTGAAAACATACACATTGAATATTGCCCCTTCATATTGGCTCTGTTATTAGACATTTAGGTTATTTCTAAATTTTCGCTATTATAAATAACTGCATGTAGCACACCTTCATATCAGTATTACATTTTAAATAGCTTTTGAAAAAAATTGACCACATTTTTATTATGGGGCCAGATTTATCCTAAATACTTGCTACTGAAAGTGTGGTCTGTGGAGCAACAGCTACAGCCTCCCCCGGGAGCTGGTTGGAAATACAGAATCTCATGACGCAGACCTACTGCATCAGAATTTGCATTTATATATTCCTTTTTTTATACTACTTGTTTATGTTTCATGGTTACAATATCTTCTCTTAGTTAATATTAGTTTTAGGGGGAAATTTCTTCCCCTTGCGTAGTCTCTAGTTTCTTCCAAGTTACTTTTTTTCTGTTTATTTTGGTCTCTCTCTCTCAGTCCTTCTCAGTCTCCCTCAGTCTCTCTTTCTCTCTCTGTCATTCTCTCGTGATTAACCATTTCCTCAGATGTTTAGTAATCTTGGTTGTACGCTCATACAGGGGGACACTAAAAAGTGGATTGGAAAAACAGTGGATTGGAAGCTCTGATGCCTGAAGTCTTTGCTGTCCGGTGATGGGTCTGAGCTGATGAGTTTCGAAATCTCTAATATAAATGTTTTTAGGTGTTTCCTCCTGAGCAGGTCCTAGTCTCTAGAGAAGACTATTCCACGTCTCCTGCCTGCAAGGCAAGCCCGCCTGCCAGTTCTTTGGAAGCAGAGTGGGGGGAGAGGAACAGGCCTCAGCCACCAGTTTCCTCGTTTCAGTGTTGTAAACCACCTTTGTGCTGGTATCACCTAGTCCAGAGACTGGATTTTTGCTCTTTAGAGAATAAACCCCCCGTTTTTGGCTCTGGTGGGGGAGGCAATTGGTGACCTGGTAGTTGCTTATGTAGACTTTCCATCAATCCTCTTTATTTAGGTCACCTTTTACTCCTACTTCCAGAGACCTCGAATGTGGCAGTTCTGGAGACTTTGAAGGATTCATATTAATCAGTTTGATTTTCAACTCTCCCCTTAGGATTAAGTTGTCTTGGGTCTGCTGACTCATTTGTGACTTATCTGTCACTTTCTAGCATCCAAAATTATTGCTATGTCTGTTCTCTCTTTTCTTGTGGATTTCTGCCTTAACAAAATCTTGTTTCTGTCATGTTAGTGGGATTTTGATAGAACCAAAAGCAGATGCATTTACTCCACCGGCTCTCTCTGCCATTGACAGTCTCTGTTTTTATTATTGTTATTATTATTTTCTTCTCTTGATGTCTTTTCCTTTCTTTACTTGTCTATCCTGTGACAAAGCAGTTAGGAGAGAATTTGCCCAATATTTTAGATAGACTGTCTTTGAATTACAGATTTCAGAACAATCATCTGACAAAATATTTCTGATTTCTCCATTTTAAGGACACAGAGACCAAGGAAAAGAAAGATTAAATGACTTAGAGCAGAGCTGAGAAGGTGGCAGGTCAAATGTCTTATGCTATTCAATGAATTTCCATTCCAACAGCAAATTTATTGTCACTCTTACGTTCCCAAGGAACGATGCTTGCTGTCAATAGGGTCAAAAGCCCTTATAACAAAATAACTCCACAGCAGAAATGTTTGTATACATTTGTTGGCCTAGTGGAATAACACAGCATAAATCTTGTAAAGGCAAAAGTCTGCTATGGTTTGTGGACTTGTATTTTCAACAATACTCTACTTCTGAGAGTGGTGGTGAAGTGGTAATAAACATAGCATTTAAAACATACTATAAAAGATGAGATCACTTTATAGTCTTATCTCTTACAGTATTATTTTAATCTGATTAATGTTTCTCTAGAATACAAACTGAAACCTGTAAATAATTTTATGTTCTTTGACACTTGGAACTGCTTTTTCCTTTTTGGAATTTAAAAAAAGTCATTCCATTTATGTAAAGTTTATGGTTTCCTTTATTTCCTCCAGAAGCTTAGAAACCTTTTGAGTTCTTTTGAGAACTCTAAGGAAAACTAAAGAAGATACCACCACAAATTCAGAGTGATGTATCCTCAGTGCTGTTATATCAGCGTCATATATTGAAACTAAAGTTCCTGCCTCTGCGTTTACTCCTATGCTGGACAATTCAAGCTGCTAAAATGAAAGAAAATAAGAAAAATAGGAAAGAACATGAGTCAGGAGACAAAAAAATATGTAACATTTCTTGAGTGCCTGTATATGCCAGGCATTTTCACATACTCCAGGATAGGCTCTGGAGTTACCATGTTGGAATCAAAGTCTTTGCCCTTTAGTTTTCTTTGTGGAACAAAAACCCTTAAAGGGCCTATAACTGAGAACTCAATATAGGCAATGTCCTAAGCCAGGAGTTTTCTGTGAAAAATACTATTAATATAGCAGGTAGCAACTATCTTTAAGGAAAATAAATCTGTAATTTGCACTTACTATGGCCATATACTCTGTTAGGAGCTTGCTGCGAAGAAATACACATATATGGTCGATCCTCATTATTCACAGACTCTGTATTTGTGAATTTGCATACTTGCTAGAATTTATTTGTAACTCAAGATCAATACCTGCTGCACTTTCCCAGTCATGTCCATGTGGACATGCACATAGCAGGGAAAAATCTGAGTTGCCCGACTGGCATGTTTCCAGCTGAGGTGGAACATGGCAATGTTCTGCCTTCGGGTTCTCTCAAATCATAAACAAGCGTCCTTTTCTGGGTCTATTTAGTGCCACACTTTTTGCATTTTGGGTGGTGATTCCACTGTTGAAAATGACCCCCAAGTTTAGGGCTGAAGTGCTGTCTAGTGCTCTAAGTGCAAGAAGGCTGTGATGTGCCTTAAGGAGAAAATACGTGTGTTAGAGAAGCTTCGTCCAGGCATGAATTATTGTGCTGTTGTCCGTGAGTTCAAGTTAATGAATAAACAATATATATTAAATAAGGGGTCTTTAAACAGAAACGCAGGTAAACTAAAGTTACGTATTGATCAGTTGAAAATGTTGTGAGCAGAAACTCACAAGATCCTAACCCTGTAAATACGCTAGGAGCAGTTATAGTGTTTGTTAATTCAGTGTTCGCAGTGACTTCATAGAACACAACTATTGTGAATAATTGACTCGTGTGTGTGAGTGTGTGTAAACACATATATACATAAT
This sequence comes from Ceratotherium simum simum, assembly GCF_057802395.1. Classification (NCBI taxonomy): domain Eukaryota; kingdom Metazoa; phylum Chordata; class Mammalia; order Perissodactyla; family Rhinocerotidae; genus Ceratotherium; species Ceratotherium simum. The sequence continues at coordinate 30,545,359 of NC_141930.1, read as the reverse complement.
ACACACATGAAACTATCTTCAAGGAAAATAAATCTAATTGAGAAAGTAAAATATAAAAATAAATCAAGGCAATACAAGTGGAAGCATTTGAGTGACAATTTAGAGAGACTAACTAAAACAAATTGACAGCTGAATGGAGAACGAGTTAATCTAGCAGATTAATTCTTGGTATCCAAGTAAAACTCTTTCTTGCCAACAAAATGGAGCAATGACAGCCACTGCTTGGCTGCTTTCTGCTTATTTTTCAGTACAAACAAAGCTGTATTCAAAATAACGATAAACATATTCATGCCCATTTTATATAAGACTCTTCCTGGCAGAGTAACTGCCCTCATTTTCCTCACGTAGCAAAGAGCGTGTTTCTTTGATCTCTTCCTGCCATCTAGGCAGTGCAATTAAAACTGCTACTTAATGTCTTTTGTGCTGGTTTATGTTCCCTGAAAGTGACAGATCGTTCTGTTTGTAATCTACATCTAATCTGTATTTCTGCCAAGTTTCAGTTCTTGTTTTTCCTATTTAGCAGGGCACCAAAGTGTTCAAGTGAAGAGTTTAAAATCAGTTTGTAATTATCAGATGAAAAAGGTAACTTAAAATGGCCACTCAGAGGAGAGAGACTTGCATCAGTTTGACTTTTTCTATCATTTAACGTGATCTCAAATGCTTGAAGCAACTTCAGAAATTCTGGCCGAATTTCAGCCAAGGGCTGGTTTCCCCCACCTTCTTCCTCACTTCTCATGCCTGAGACCCAGAGAGAGTCTGTGGCCTAGAAATAATGACACACTGAGACCATTAAGTCACGGTTGCTAGGACTTGATCAGTGACCACAGGCTTTGCTCACGGGGGAAGCTCTAAATTGTTTATTCTTTTTCCTTTCTTCTTCCTCTTCCGTATCTGGTGCTCCTAGGTCATGTCTCCAGAAGCACATCTCAGCTGCCTTTGGTTGGCTCTCTCTCCTCCTTCCCACTCCGTCCCCTCTCTCTCCCCTCAGTGGATTAATAATCTAATATTTTTATATTGGAACAATTAGTAGCAGGTTTCCTTCAGGTTTTCTCTGTGCCCCCAATTTCTCTACTCAGACTCCTCAGCTCTTTCCAATCAATTCCCAAAGTCATTTTTCCACCTCCCATCTAGGTTCACCTGGTCTTAGCTCTTACCAGAGCATTTGTCCTGCCGGCCCCACAGGTAGTATAATGAGAATTTAGAATAGCTTATCTGCATTTGGTTATCGTTAACCCGCCCTTGGCCTCAGTAGGCATGACTGAGAAGAGGAAGTCCATCAACCACAGGACAATGAGAAGGTGTGTTACCAAACCAAGTGGGCTTGCCTCCTGGCGAGTTAAATAAGACTCTACACCAGTGGAAATTGTCTCACAAAGTAAAGTGTCTTTGCAGCAAATAGGAGGCCATGAGGAATCATTTCCAAAGTCATGGCGTCCCCGAACAAAGGGAAGCACGAACTTTTATTTTGGTTGGGGAATGGATATTCAAAAGGGAGAGGCGGGTATTTGCTTGCACGGGCTCAGTTGGAGAACATGCTTCCACATACTGAGGCCTAAGCTTCTCCTGGAGAGATCTTTGCATTAAAAATAAGGCAAAGGTCACGGGCATAGCTCTTGTGGTGAGGCTTGGTTAGTTTCAGGATGGTTGGTGGTTACATCTCCTTAACATAGAAAAGGAAAAGAAACAACGTGGAAAAACAGTTAATTGTTTCCAAACCCACCTTTGAGTTTCTGGAGGCACCTAGTTGGTGACAGGTGGCCTTGGCAAGAGCAACCTACACAATTGCACATTTTCTTGGTGGTTGGCTGCCATTATGTGAGTTCAGTGTCATAACAGTAGATGGATTCAGTTACTCTAAAAAGCACCAAAATCTATAAAAATAGTCTAACAGAGAAAAAAGAGGGATACTTAAAAGTATAAGGATTGAAAGCACTAATTCCAACTATCACATTCTACAAATAAATTAAGTCATTTACAACTATTACACTAGAGCTAGGACCATAATTCAGGTCCACAGACTTCTAGTTTCCAACTAATTAATCAGCAATTGGCAAACGTATATTTGGGTTTCATTATTAAATTTCATCCTCTTCTTTCATTAATCCGTATGGTGAATTAGTATAATTACTTTTTTGTGATTATTTTCAGTGTTCTTGCTGATAGATGTTTTTAACAGCTTTGTTGAAGTATAATTAACTTACAATAAATTACACATATTTAAAGTGTACAATTAGATAAAATTTGACATATGTGTACATTCATGAAATCATCACCACAAAGCAAGAAAATGAATGTATTCATGACCATCATGTGTTTCCTGGAGCCCTTCTATAGTCCCTCCCTCCCACCCCTTTTTGATCCCTCCCTGCCCCCTATATTTGGCAACCACTGATTTATTTCTGTAACTGAAGATTAGTTTGCATTTCCTAGAATTTTATCTCAAGTACAGTAGGTACTTGTTTTTGTGTCTCTTTTTTCACACAGCTTAATGTTTTTGAGATTCATCCATGCTGTTTCCTGAATCAGTAGTTTGTTCCACTTCATTGCTGAGTAGTATTCCATGGTCTGGATATACCACAGTTTGTTTGTCCCTTCACTTACTAATGGACATTTGGGCTGCTCCCTTTTGGGGCTATAGACATAGTTTCTCAACCTTGGCACTACTGACATTTGGAGCTGGCTAATTCTTTGTCATGGAAGACTGTCCTGTGCATAGTGGGATGTACAGCAGAATTTCTGGTCTCTACCCACTAGGTGCCAATAGCACCCCCCAGTTGTGACAAGCAAAATATCTCCAGACATTGCCAAATATCCCCTAGGAAGCAACATCACCTCCAGTTGAGAACCACTGGGCAGCAAATAGTGCTGCTATAAACATTTAAGTACAAGACTTTGTATTGAACATATGCTTTCTTTTCTCTTGGAGTGGAACGGCTAGGTCATATACGTATATGTTTTACTTTGTGAAAAACCTGCCAAATAGTTTTCAAAAGTGGTTGGATGTTCCCACCAGGAGTGTATGAGAGTTCAAGTTCCTCAACATCCTTGCCAACACTTGATATGGTCAGTCTTTTAAATTTCAGACATTCTATTAGGAGTGAAGTGGTATCTCATTGTGGTTTTTATTAGCATTTCTCTAATGACTAACAGTATTGAACATCTTCATATGTTTATCTTCCTTGGTGGAGTCTCTCAGGGATCATTGTCCTTCATTGCCTGATGGCCAATGTACTGAAAACCATTGTTTCATATATTTTGTCCAGTTTTTTAGTCGTTTCTGGTTGGAGGGTAGATTTGGTTCCTGTTATTCCGTCTTGGCTGGAAGCAGAATTCTCAACATCTTGCCATACACGTTTTTCTAGCAGTTTCTCCCAAGCACATAACCCCTGCTGTCATCATCCTCTCTTTTTTTTCAATTTCAAACCCTTAGACCTTTGATTCTCTTGCTTTTGGCTTTGAAAGTTAGTTTCCTTAATGAAGAATTTATACTGCGTGTTTTCTTATCCTTCTGCAGTAGCCTTTGCTACTGCATCTTTAAAAATTACCATGGTACTTAAATGATGTTCACAAATTTTAATTTAGCAATCAGGATACCTAAAAGGCTTAAGAGAACAAATGGGAAGGGTGGATAGAGATTGAGAATACCATTTTATTCCAGGTAGAGTTTTATTTCTGGTGTCCTTAGAAGTTAACTGGCATAAAATAAAACAATTGATAAAATGGGCTTTAACAAAATTAAAAACTTTCATTCTTCTAAAGAATAAAAGTTAAGAAAACAATAAGGCAAACCATGGATTGGGAGAAAATATTTGCAACACATACAACTTTATACAATTTATGCAACTTAATAATGGTCAAAAGATTTGAAAAACACTTCACAAAAGAAGATATACAAATTGACCACTAAGCACATGAAGAGATGCTTGTCATCCCTAGTCATCAGAGAGATGAAACTTATAACTGCAGTGATAGCACCATACATCCTCTAGAATGGCTGTTATTAAAAGGGCTGACCATGCCACGTGTGGGATAAGATGTGGAGGAACTGGAAGGCTCACACATTGCTGGTGGGAATGTGAAATTGTGTAGCCACTTTGGAAAACATGACATATGATTTAATTTATATGAGATCCTAGAAATGGCAAAATACTGTAATGACAGAAGGCAGAGCAATTTGTGTTGGTAGTTACACATTGTATACAATTGCCAAAATTCATTAAACTTTACACTAAAAAAGGGGGGAATTTTATTGTATGTAAACTAGATGTCAATAAAGCTTAGGAGGACAAGTAAACTGGTGATACTTACATTGGAAAGATAAATGGGGAATAACTATTATTATAGTAAATGGTGTAGCAGCCCAGCTTCTGACCTGCCATCTAATTCAATTTTTAGGCTTCTTTGCACCCTGTTGTTATGCTTTTCTCAGGACTGTTTTGAAGAAAATAATATAAAATCTTTGAAGTACCTTCAATTTTCTAATGAAATCTTCAATATAAATACTACTGAAATCATTATGAACATACTATAAATGCAAACCACACTTGCAAATATGTGGTTAACCATTTAGGTGGGACATGCAGACAGGCGCCTGACTCCATATATTTTCTTTGTTTTGTTTGGAAAAGTGTGCTGTGGACTGTGATGTAGTTGTATGGGTAAAGTACTGAAAACGTACTGAAAGAAAGAACACTATGAAAATACATACTTCCCTCACTGAAGACTATTCAAATCAAAGCCTAATTTAAATGCTGTTGGTCCAACAATAAACAGTGGTGTGTTCAATAGTGACCTTGTTTCCCTTGGGTCTTTGAAACCTGAGATCCACTTTGATTTTTTGGGCCAAAATGTCCATGAATGGAAATATTGCCAGAATTTGCTTTAAAAACATAGACAGGGGGCCAGCCCCATGGCTTAGTGGTTAAGTGTGCGCTCTCCGCTACTGGCGGCCCGGGCACCCACCGATGCACCGCTTCTCCGGCCATGCTGAGGCCGCGTCCCACATACAGCAACTAGAAGGATGTGCAACTATGACATATAACTATCTACTGGGGCTTTGGGGGAAAAAAAAAAAAGGAGGAGGATTGGCAATAGATGTTAGCTCAGAGCCGGTCTTCCTCAGCAAAAAGAGGAGGATTAGCATGGATGTTAGCTCAGGGCTGATCTTCCTCACAAAATAAATAAAAAAATAAATAAAACTGTTAAAAACAAAAACAAAAACAAAACATAGACAGTAAGACCATGGAAGCATATAGAGAAAGAAGGCCCCCAAACTGTAAATCTCAGTGGGCAGAGGGCTTTTTAAAACACAGTTTCTGGAAAATCCCTTGCATGTCTAATCCCCAGTGTGGTGTATTCAGCAAGGCTTGGAGACCTGCCCTCCAGTGATGCAGTCCCCGTAGAGACAGGGGTGGATCCCTGCCTCGGAAGGGCAGGGCAGGCTCTGCTTTTCTCGTTTGCCTGCAGGGCCTCCTACCTCCTGAGTGTAGAACACATTTCTCTTTCTCGCTCTCTCTCCTTCTCTCTCTTTCAGTAAATATATCAATTTTCTCCAAAATCAGATATTTTCTTATTTATGTATTCTCATAAGTGATAATAGATATTGGTAAAAGCCAGTTTTTTGAAAAAAGTATGGCATACTTGTGCCCTGAAGTATTTGCTGATTATACATATAAGAGGCCTCTGGGAGACGGATTCTTGGAACATGCGGCTTGGAAGTCAGATGGGGTTTGAATACTAGCTCTGTTGTTGCTTCTGTTCTTACGAGGTACATGACTTTGAGGCAGTGTGTTAACCTTTCTGGGCCTCAGTTTCCTCATCCGTAAAAATGGATTAATACCTTGCTAGATTGTTGAGAGGATTAAAGAAGATATTGTACCTAAAGCCCAAATGTCCCTTAAGTTTGCCTCTAAATCTATAACATCCTAGGCTCCCATCTGCCAAATGAAAAGATCACCACCCTGTCTTTCTCTAGGGTCCCCGGGATCCCTGTTTCACAGATAAGCTGAGCAGTGGACTGAATTTCTGCAGTCTGCTCTGCCCCACGGTTGCTGGCCACCCTGCTCATTTGGGTTGAGGCTGAGCTGGGCTGGATGCCCAGGAAGTGGTGCCTCAGCCTGCATGGGCCTCTGGAGTGGTACCTGGACCTTCTGCTCCACACGCCTCCACTTCTCTGCTGCTCTGCTTAGTCTCTGAAGGGAGGGTGTCTTCTGTTTGTGTCTCCCCCACACACCAATAAATCACTGTGAACACTTGCGCCCTGGCACTGAATCTGGCCTGGAGCCCAGCCTTTCCTCCTCTGCAGCAGTTAGCCTCTCAGGGGCTCTGTTGTGCCTGTCGCTGTTCCCTCCTCTCCAGCTCCTCAGGTCCATGAGACTGATCTGTACATGCCGGGATCCAAAGTGTGCACAACGTCTACGTATGTGCGTTCCCGGGTTCCGGTAAAGTTCAGGACATGAGCTAGACGCGTTCATTTATTCATCATTCAACAAATACTAATCACTGCACTAATTGCTGAGGAATCCATAGTGGGCAAGTCAGGTTTGATAAAGCTCTTTACAGAACTTGCAGTCTAGTGGCAATAAATGCAATCGGTACGTAATTCACTAGGCAAGTTAATGTTCTGAGGGGAGAGTAAGCAAAGAGCGATGGTGTCTAGTGGATCGGTGGGTGTGAGGGACGGCTTCCTACAGGAAGTGGTGTCAGCCCTAAGATCAGAATGAGAAGCAGGCGCAACCCAAGGAAGTGGGGATGGAGAAACCCAGGTGGAGGGAACAGCATGCGTGGAGCCTGAGAGAGGAGAAAAAATCAAGGTGTTTAGCTGGAACTGGACAAGTACTGGAGTAGGAGCAAGGGAGGCAGGGCTATCCTCCCAGTTTATGCAAAAGAGAGTAACCTCTGACGGGGAGAGCAGGGTGTAGAAAGAAGAGTGAAGGATGAATGCTGTGAGCCGGAGCTGGGGGTGGGAGCCCTAGCAGAAGGCTGATGGAGCAGGCAACAGCCCAGCCCCCATCAGAGAGTGCTTGCTGGAGACAGGGTTTCTGGTGCTCTCAATGCCTCAGCCTGTTCCAGGCAGGTGTTTTCCGCCGGAGCAGAGGCTGCCCCATGAGGCAACCACCCAACACAGAAGAGCAGCAGCTGGGCCAGATTATGGGGACCCACGTGAAATGTGCTTTCTGTAACCCCCCCCTTGGCAAAGCCTGCATTCTTATCCAAACCCAATGAGCCAGGTGAGTATTGGGAATATTCTCTTCCCGATATTCTGACTAGCTACACAATAACGAACACAGAGCCCATACTACTGAGCAAGTGAAATTTTCTAGTATTACTCAAATTCAGCCATCTTTCGCTTTCCTCCCTGAAAATGTGGCAGATGGAGAGGTTTTCCTACCTTCTTTTGCTTCTGCTGTACTTCCTCTCTCCTCAGATTTCTTTGCTGTAAAGTTATAAGAAAAGCATATGTGAAAGAAATGAGGGAAACATTCTGACAACATTTTGCGTTTCCTGTGGCAGGCCAACAGGATGCTTTTGGATGTAGAAACCTCGACCTTAAACCGTGAAAGAAGACGAGCAACTCTAAATGAAGAGATGACGGGACTTACCTGCCTGGCTGTCCTGTTTCTTCAGGAACAGACGACAAGTACATGTCTGGACAGATTCCAGTGACATGTTTTTTTGTTTTTGACCTCTAGGGTGATTTCTTTTCATTTCGAATCCCATAATCTTTAAAAATCAAGTGCAATTCTATTTTTTAAAACATTCCTATTGTAAAATAGAATGTAAATATTAAAAGTGCATAAAACATCCATGTGCAGTTTGACAAGTAATTATATAATACCCATAAAAATACCATACCAACTGGCACTGCATTAGCCGTTCTGCAGAATCCTCAGGCCTTTCCTCTTCCCCCTGGAGAGGAAAAGACGCATTGTGCGGTCTTTGTTTTTCTTTACAATTTTTACTACTTACAATTGTAGCCCTAAATATTACAGTTTAGTCTGGCCTTTTTGAAACTTAAATAAATGGAATTTTTATGTATATGTTTATTTCTGTCTTTGCTTCTTTTGCTCACTCTGTGTCAGTAGGATTCAACCGTGTTGTGAGTAGCTATGGCTGTTCATTTTCATTGCTATATACTATTCTATTGTACCACACACAAGATTCTGTTCATCTGCTCTAGAGCTGACGGTATTTGGCTTGTTTCCAATTTTTGGTGATTAGATATAGGCTGTGAGGAGCACTTATACGTGGCCCTGTGCATGTGTGCAAGAGTTTCTTCAAGCTGTATCATTAGCAGTGTCATTGATGGTCACCCTGTATGCGTGTCTCCTACTTTACAGGATAATGCCAAATTTTTTTCCAAAGACATTTTACCAACTTACACTCCCACTAAACCAATCAATATTCATTGATCACTTACTGTGTAATTTAGGTCTTGAGGGAAAAAACAATGAATAAATAGACAAAAACCCCTGACTTCATTACATTTACATTCTAGTAGATGGTGACAAATGATAAATAACGATATAATATTTCAAGTGGTAAAAAAATAGAACAACAACACATGGTAAGGGAGCGGAGGTTGAGAGCGGGGTGCTCCTTTAAACATTGTGATGGAGAGGACTTTGTGCCTCTCCAGGGACGTCAAGGTCCGACTCAAAGAATTGTGCCCTTATGTTGGTTTTAATTACATTTACCTGATTATTAATGATATGGGAATCTTTTCATATATTTTCTTGGAGAGTATTTGAATTTTTCCTTCTGTGATGTTCCTGTTCAAGACTTTTGTCCATTTTTGCACCATCTTCCCTTATTTTTTATTGATTCGTTAGGAGTTTTTCACTCTCTTAAAGGTATCTTTTGATAAACAAAATTCAAATCATGTAGTCAGATATATCAACTGTTCTGCATGAAGCTGTGCTTATTGTTGAGGTTTTTTCTCTGACTTGGTTTCCTTTCTGTAATCCCAGCCCCGGATGCACCCGCTCTGTCCAGTAGGCGGTACACGCTCAGGATGGCAGACTGTGGGCTCCCAGTGACGGGCCTGGGCTGTGGATCCCACGCCCTTCATTCTTCTTCATTGTCCCAGGGACAGTGCCCAGTGTGCATTCTCACTTTCTGAGCTGTTGCGTGACGTGTCGCGTGCTGTGTGCTGTCTCTGGCCTCAGTGGATGCTGCCCTCCTGAGAACACACTTCCCTTCTCTTCTGATGCTTTTCTTCCCACCTCTTTTAGGAAATGCCCACCACCCCTGGAATCTCTCTTGGTCCCCATCCCCAACTTGAGCTTGGATTAGGACCCCCTCATTGGTCTTCCTTTTGCACCCTCTATAGCATGATCACTGCCCTCTCCACAATGCACACAAAGTGTTAGTGTTTTTAAAAAAGGAGTAAATGTATTAGCACTCTGTACTGAGTACTCTATGAGGATCAGGGAAGCTGACTAATCCTCAGGAGCCCAACGTCCAGTTCAATGCTTAGCACACGATGGACACCCAATAAATCTTGTTGATCTGGAAATTAACTCTGAAAGCATCAAGGTCATCAGCCTGATGGTTCTGTTGGCTGACTGCATTTTAGTCATGTCACTGTTACAGTGAGAACTCTCTCTCTTACTACCATTAACTCATACTAGGATTTCTTTCCCAGCAGAGAGGGGCTGGTAGTGAGTTGAGGGTGGATGGGAGAAACAGGAGACACTTGGAAATGTGCTAGGATAACCAGAAGCCTTCAAAGCCAGCTGTGGATATTGGATAAAAGGCCATAATCAAATCCTCGTAAGCAATCTCTACCCCATGTCCCAGAGGAACAGTTACTTCACACTTTCGGGAGACTTGCAAAGCCTGGCAGAGGCTACGAGTGAGCTCCTTGTGTGGTTTGGATGAATTTGAAGCAGCCGCCATGTGGGTTTTGTGCTATTCATGCTGTTTATCTTTTAAAAATAGGGCAGTGGTTACACAGCTGAAGCCCTGAGCCTGCCCAGCTCCCTGCACGACTCTGCCCGCTCCCAAGCTTGACAGCACTTCCTTCCTGACCTCGAGTGGCTTCCTGCTCTGGTCTTATCGCACACAAAACTTGACACTGCACTGGAATGCACTTAAGGTCCATACATGGAAATCTCTTGCCTTGTACATTTACAAACAACTGTCATCTACAAAATGCTTTCTTTATTTCCAGACTTATACTTTCTTTACTCTAGCAAGGTGGGGTTATTACAATTCCGAAAACGCAAGAAAAAAATCACTTTGCATCTCCATCCCTCGTTTTTACCTAAAATTTTAATCTTTTGTTGTATAAGTCAAGGTAATAAATAATAAGTATGGCATATACGTATATATTAGCAAGAAAGAGGTGGTGGCAAGTTGCAGTATTTATAGGGGCTTTGGGAAATGGATCCCCACATATAGTGAATTATACTTTATGTGATTTCCTTCATTTTACTATGTCTCCACCTTAAAGAAGGAGGGTGGGTAGTTTGCTTTGTGAATATTGTTATACGAACAAATAAACTTTTAGTTCTGACATCTTTGGCTTCCCTTGCAAATTTTAAGTGTTTTGGTAATTGTGAAGGCTTTTTTGTTTCTCATCATCTGAGATCTCCCGATGTACCGCTTTCTTTCTCCCATAAAATTTCAAGGTGGATATGAGATAATCCTCACACTGAAAATTGAAATTGGGAATGCCAAATCCATCAAAGATAAAAGGGGCTGGCAATATTTTTAAAGGTTAATTTTGTGAGCTATTTAATATTGATAAAGATAGTGCAACAGAAAGAGTTTCAGGGAAACAGAGCATGAAAGGCTCTCTACTTTGCAATGCATTAAATAAAAGCTATTTCGAAAATAATTTAAAATTTGGTATGGTGCTGATCTGGAAAATTCAAGGGGTTAATAAAGGGAAAAATTAGCGTAAAGGAGGTTTCTGGGAGTGTCTTGGCGTTCGTTCTAAATTCAATTGCTTTTCATGAGCTCATCAGCCTTCTTAAGATATTACGATCTTTTCCCCAGGCCGGGGGGATTTCCTCAGATGTGATTAAAGAGTGGGCTGGGCTGTGTCCTCAGAAGTCAGAAGACCTCATTGGAAACGTGAACTCTCCTGGAACCTTTCCCAAGTTTATTTCAGAGGAATTCCCCCTTGAAGAACAACTCCCACGATGGAAGGCAGGGGACAGAGGAAGTCTTTTGAAATGTATTTATTTTTTAATTTGCAAGTTGAGCAGTCCCCTCACCTTTGGAAACCACTTAAGTAAGAGTCAGGGAAAACAGTTTGAAGTCTATTCTTTAGAATGAGTAAATTAAACAAGTGGAGGATACCCAAAAATACTCATTAAAGGGCCCGCCCCCGTGGCCGAGAGGTTCAAGTTCCGTGCTCTCTGCTTCGGCGGCCGGGGTTCAGGGGTTTGGATCCTGGGAGTGGACCTACTCCACTCACAAGCCATGCTGTGGGGGCAACCCGCATACAAAATAGAGGAGGATTGGCACAGATGTTAGGTCAGGGCTGGTCTTCCTCAAGCCAAAAAAGAGGAGGATTGGCGGCAGATGTTAGCTCAGGGCCGATCTTCCTCAGCAAAAAACAAAAACAAAAACAAAAAACAAAGTTCAGTAAAGGTGCACAATCATCCTGAGCTATTTCCAGGTGAACATGACTTCACTCGTGCAAGGAGGCCTGGTGGGCCCCTCGGGGGAGGACGCAGAGGGCTTTTCCTGATTCCTAAGGAACAAGGCAGCTTCTTTAAGCTACTACCTGTGACTATAAACTCTCTGTGATATGCTCTGATGGAGCAGAGCACGACAGAGAGTAGGGGACTGACTTAGAGTTCAGTGTGAGGGAAGGCTTCTCTGCGGAGTTGGTATTTAAGCAGTGGCCAGAGGCAGGAGAAGCAGCCCTGGGAGGAGAGAAGGGAATGGTTGAGGTACAAGGCCCTGGGTTCACAGAGCCCCTGGAGAGTGCAGCCGAGGGAGGAATAATGAGAGGGGAGGTCCCGGAGGCAGGCAGGGGCTAGACCACGAAGGCCTCCTAAGTCGTGGAAAGAGTTTTGGATTTTTTAAAACTGTAAAGTGTATGTAACATATAATTTACCACATTAACCATTTTCGGTGTACAGTTCAGCGACATTAAGTACATTCACATTGTTGTGCAACCATCATCCGTCTCCAGAACTTTTTTCATCTTGCGAATCTGAAACTCTAAACACATTGAACAACTCCCATTCCCCTCCCCAAAGCTGCTGGTGGCCACCATTCTACTTTCTGCCTCAATGAATGTGATTACTCTAGGGGCCGGCTGGTGGTGTGGTGGTTACGTTCTCACGCTTTGGTGGCCCAGGGTTCTCAGGTTCGAATCACAGGCACAGACCAACACACCGCTTGTCAAGCCATGCTGTGGCGGCATCCCACGTACAAAATAGAGGAATATGGGCACAGACGTTAGCTCAGGGACAATCTCAGCAAAAAGAGGAAGATTGGCAACAGATGTTAGCTCAGGGCCAGTCTTCCTCACCAAAAGAAATAAAAAAGGAATTTTATTACTCTAGGTATAAGTCATGTCAGTGAATTCATAACAATATTTGTCCTTTTGTTACTGGCTTATTTCACTTAGTGAAAAAGTCCTCAAGGTTCATCCATGTTGTAGCATGTGTCAGAATTTCCTTCCTTTTTAAAGCTGAATAATATATTCCATTGTGTGTATATACCACATTTTGTTTATCCATTCATCTGTTGATGGACATTTGGCTATTGTGAATAACACTCCTATGAACAGCCTTATAGTGTAATGCTGTAAAGCCAGTGTACAACAATATACAAACATCTGTTTGAGTCCCTGCTTTCAGTTCTTTTGGATATAGCCCCAGAAGTGGAATTGCTGGATCACATGGGAATTCTATTTTTAATTTTTTGAGACACTGCAATTCTGTTTTCTACAGCAGCTGTACCATTTTATGTTCCCCCAGCAATGCAGAAGTGTGACAGTTGCTCTGCATCCTTGCCAACACTTGTTGTTTTCTGGGGGTTTTTTGTTTGTTTTTTTTTAAATAATAGTCATCCTAGTGAGTGTGAAGAAGAGATTGGAATTCTTAAGTTAGAAGCCACTGCATGATTTTAACAAGGGAGTAACACGATCATCTTTCTTTTTAAAACGATCACTCGGGCTGCTTGATGGAGAACAGGTTGGAGCGGCAGGAGAGAGCAACTGGGTAGTCTGTTATGAGAGCATTGTGGTGTGGGGAAAGGAACGACAGTGGCATGGAGCAGGGTGGTACTTTTGAAGAAGAGAGATACACAGATTCAAGACATAATTTATAAGTAAAATTTATTGGTCTTATAGATGAATTGAATGTGGGAGTGGCTGAGAGTGAGAGAGGAAAATCAATAATGGTTGGAGGTTTCTGAAATAAAGAACTGGGTGGGTACTGGTACTATTTTCAGAGATGAGGAAGACTGGGTGTGTATGGGGTGGGGTGAGTACCAGGAGTGAAAATCAAATGCCCATAAAATATTCAATGAAAATACTGAGAGACAGAAAATTGGATTGGTAACATGGAGACGGGGGAAACTGACTCAGAAAGGTTAAGTAAGTAGCTTAAAAGTCACACAGTGCAGAAAGCAAGCGGCAGAACCAAATGCAAACCCAGGATTGTCTGACTGCAGAGCCTAGTCTGCGTCACTGCCTTCCAGTCAGAGCAGCTCAGTCTCCAAGCATTTGGACTGATGACTACATTTATCCACCTTGGAAAATCTCTAGTAATAAAGCGAAGACACCACATCCAGTAATAAGTGTGAAGTTCAGAATGCAAATTTGAAGAGATTTTGAGAATAAATAAAACAACATATTTGAAATGTGATAGAAAACAATTGAACAGAGGATCTGTCTTAGAAATCATACTAACAGAGTCTAATAAATCCAGTGGCCTATTGCAGGGAAGTAAAGAACGTATTCAATCTCCTCCTTGACTTTGGAGGCAAGGATGGTGTTTTAACTACACTGCACAAGAACGCCGGTCTCCAGTATTGTATCACGTCCCTCATACAGAGATATTTGTACAGATGAAAGGATGCTAACGTGATAATAATGATGACCAGAAAGGATGAGTGATTACAGAATAAAGGTGAAGAACACGGGTTCTGAATTACACAGAAACGAGTTTGAACCCATTTACTAGCTGTGGGTCCTTGGGCTGGTTACACAACCTCTCTTACCTTCAGTTTTATTATCTGTAAAAGGAAAAACATGATACCTGGATCTGAGGGGCATTGTGAGGGTTAGCTTAGACAGTGCATGTAAAGGACTTAGCTCAACAAAGACTAGTTATTTTTAAAATCATATTATAGTGACTGTTGAGTATATGCTTTGCCTCTGGAGAAAGGCTGAGCACCTGGAGAAAGGACACGTTGGGACGTCTGGGAGTGTAAGGGGATGGCTACATTTATAGTTATGGAATAAAATGATGCTTTGTTCCTAAATGTCCAGTTTTCTTGACAATTCAGTGACTTTTCATCCACAGATATTTTATAGGATTAAATACATAATGTTTATAACAAATTGGGAAAAAACTCTAAATGTTTTTCTACATATATTAACCACATAATTAATGACTTCTGTAGCATCAGCTGATAACTTTACAGTTTTATGGGCCTAGAAATCTTTAGTGAGGACAGACTGCATGTTTTCTGGAATCCTCCCTCGGGTTTGGAGAAGTATAGAGCGCAAAAGCCCTGGATTTGACCCTGGGTAGACCTTGGTTTGAAGCCTAGCTCTGCTTCTTAGGTGGCTGTGTGACCTTAGGGAAATTACTTAACTTCTCTGCACCTCTTTCTTCATGTGTAAAATGGGGACGATAATTTCTCTCTCATGGGATTTTGTGAGACATGTAAAGTTACAGCTGGCCATGTTTTAGGCTATCCATAAATGGTAGCTATTGCTGATGGTAGCCATCTGTAATTTTTTTCTTTTCTCATTTCTTCTTGTACTATACAGTATGCTTTTCTACCAGGTGAAAGGATACAGAAAAGGACATTACTGAACACAGGCCATCAAAAGTCCCCTGTAATCTTTGAGAAATCAGGGATGTCCTTCTTGCTATTGAGTGCACTTCCTAAAATAACTCCTTGACCATCGATAACCCTCCTCGATAGAAGTTACAGATGGAAACGAGGGAGGAGTTCAGCTTGTTTCTTACCATCACTTGTGTGGTTGCTTTCTTAGCTCTCCTCAGCTTTTCTAACTGGTTTGCTTTTTTTTTTTTTGTGAGGAAGATCAGCCCTGAGCTAATATCCACGCCAATCCTCCTCTTTTTTTTTTTTTTTTTTGCTGAGGAAGACCGGCCCTGAGCTAACATCTATTGCCAATCCTCCTCCTTTTTTCCCTTTTTCTCCCCAAAGCTCCAGTAGATAGTTGTATGTCATAGTTGCGCATCTTTCTAGTTGCTGTATGTGGGACGTCGCCTCATCAAGGCCAGACAAGCGGTGCGTAGGTGCTCGTCTGGGATCCAAACCTGGGCCACCAGTAGTGGAGCGCACGCACTTAACCACTAAGCCACGGGGCCAGCCCCCTCTAACTGGTTTGCTTTTGAAAGACTGTCCCCACCATGAGGCTTCCCACTGTTCCTCACAGAGGTCACTCCATATTGGAACGAGATGTCCTGACGAAAAAGATGAATGTTCTTTTGCTCAACTGGAAGCAGTTTGACCTCTTCCGGCTCTCTCTTTCCTAGGTCTCAGGGCAGTGCCTGACTTTCTAAATTAAAGAGCAGAGAAACATAGAGTGGAAGTGGCGTGGTGTGGGTACTGATGGAGTGCGGGGTGAATAGGAAAAGGTCAATGCTGCCTGTGAGGGTCAGCGGCTGGAGGGAGTAGGAACTGGTCGCTGAAATAAACGACAAGTCTGAAGTCAACCAGCGATCATCAGGTGATGAGAAGTAGGGACTGGGGCTTGTGGAAGGTTCTGGAGTTGGAATATGTCGTGGTGGTCATTTACATGGAGGTGGGAGGCAGACAGGGGGATGGCTGGGATCACCCATGGGGAGGCAGAGTGTGGGGGTGTGTGTTCGAGAATGCTGTGGAGGAAGAATTTTAGAAGGACTACACTGTGGAGTCGGACAAGAAAAAGGAGCCAATGACACTAGCAGAAGGGAGCTTTTAGGATGTAGAAATCCAAGCAGAAAAGGGCCCAGGGTCACCATATCCAAGAGAGGCCAGCACCGGAGCCACCATGGGGTTAGGATGGAGAGCAGGTCACGGCACTTGTTAGCTCCCAGGAACTGGTGACTCCTGAGGTACCCATTCCAAAGACTGATGGAGAATTTTCATCCCCAAATTAAAAGGAGATGGGACGTTAACTTGAGGGGTTGATGGGGTGAAGGAAATCTTTAGAATAGTCTTTAGAGAAGGATCCGCAGCGAATTAAATTTGATCAAATAATTATTTTTTAACAATTGCCTCTAATTTAGGCACTCTATTGAGCAGCTTATGTAAATATAGAGTTTTTATGAATCACAGAGATATACAGAGTACTGCTTACACCAGAAAGACTTCAAAATGACTAAAATGTTTAAAAAACAATGTTAAATTTTCTCCTTATGTTTTGACTTGACCTAACACACCCAAACTAAAATGCTTTTCAACTATTTTCAACCAACTTTTTCAGGGTTTTTTTTTTTTGTATTTATTGTTTTAAAACTTATTTTAAAATAAATTTTAAAATTTATTTACTGAGTTTATTGTGCCTCCTGATTTTGCTGCGTCTGATGAGTGTTAGCTTTCCTGCAATGACTGACCCTTCTTATAGCTTGTTATGGGGCTTATGGAGCCAACCAATGAGACTAGCCTGGATAATACGGAGTCGAGTTCTATTAGTGTCAGTTTACTCTTCGATAGAAATCTAAATTTTGAGGGTACCATATTAATACTTAATAATTATACATAGTGTATATTAAAAGTTAAAAATTAATATAATGGCCTGAAAATTATTTTACCAATAACCTTTATTTTCTGGTTAGTGGACTCTTAAGTCCAATTTTCTGTCATTTAAGAACCAAATACTCTAAACCATTGGTTCCCAGATTTTTAGATTTCATGAACTAGTAAAAATTAGAAAAATAACGTGCTGAATAGTGCAGTGGGTTTGAGTGACGGGGTGTATTGTGCACAAGCAGAAACAGGGTGGCCAATTTTTTATTTTGCCAAGTGAGAGCATTTTTTTAAAGTTCCATTTATTATCATTAGTATTGGATCAAATACAGGGCATAATAATTCAAAACTGTGGATATGTTTAGCCTTATGGAATGAGGCAGCACTGTATGCACTGATAAAGATCTCTGATAAATTCAGTTTAAAAAAGGCAAGGTACAGAAAAATATGTAGAATATATATTAAAAAATGTATGCTCATAAATGATTCATGGTCTATAAGAAAGCAGTAATCGTGGAGACTTGCCCAGAGGATTGGGAGAGAAGGAGACATACTTTTCGCTGAATATCCTTTACATTTTTGGAAGTTTGCATCATGTGCGTTCAAAAATAAACATAATTTTAAAAGTTAGCTTTGTGAAAAATTTATTCCAGTGTCCTTGTTTTTCGTTTTGTCTCGGATCAATAAAAACTTTGTCCTGAGACTGGAACTAGGTTGCACATTGGCCTTTGTGAACCTCCATCCTAACGCACTTTCCAATTACCTTTAAATGAGTGAGCACCCAGGCAGGAAGGCAAGAGTCTGGCTGGACCTTAGTCCCCCTCTTTGAGAAAACGACACATTACGGAAACTATTAGTTCTTAAGAGGGGAGTTGTTATTTCCAAGATTGAAGAAGAGATACTCTATTTCAAAAGATTCACCTCTTTCCCTTTTATCTGTCCCTGTTTATATTGAGGGTAAGACTCATATAAGGAAACCTAGCATCATAGCACTTTCCTTTGGAGGGGGTTTGTAACGTTACTGTGTGCCAGAATGCCTGGGTTTATTAATATGCACTACACATTGTGTTTATTTCTGTTTCATCAAGGTTTTGCCAGATGATGGCCTGTCTGTGCCTGATAGTGGCTGTGTTTGTGTATGAGCACGGGGTCATCTGATAACGAATTGTCGCATCATGCGCTGAAGAGATGTTTAAAATGGGTGTGAGCCAGAAGAGTTTCACTCCCAGCACACTTTTAGAAGGTCCGATCAACAAAAGAAAGTTCAAGGTATCTTGGAAGAGGTCATTGATTACAACCAACGTCTTGGTCACTCTGAACTGGTTCCTTCCTGCAGAGACACAATTAAAATAATGTTGTACAGTAGAAATTTTTCATTGTTGGAGGAAGGACACTTTTTTTCAGTGGTAAATCAATGTGAAATCTATCTCCTTTTCAGAAAGATAAAAATTAATAGTGGTAGAAGTTTGCTCAATGAATTGTAGAAGAGTTAATGCCTATCATATGCATCAGTTCCCAGTAGCTGTTTCCCTGCCACATCCAGTCTACATGGGCAGACTTCAAGCATTGTGGGGGCAGGGATTTGGTGTCATTCCCCTTTGTATTCCTGGTACAGTTTTGTGGCACACAGTAAGTGCCTAGTAAGTTTTTGTTGAAAGACTGGATGAATGCTGCAAAAAAATCCAGTTACTAGGCAGGAATAATAACTAAAAAGTAAACTTTGACTTGTAATACTTATACTATATTTTTTATATTGATATCTAATCTCTCTCCTTTATCAGTGCTATAATCAGCTATAAAATTGAATTAGTCTGGAAAGCATTGGAAGAAAGTTCCGCCTGATAGCTAAAGCCCAGGAACAATGTCACCCTCATCACAATTGGTTTTGTGCTCCAAGAGAAATTCCAAAATTAAAGTTTTTCCTTATTATCTTTTGGCCTTGGGTTCTTCTCCTCAATACATGGGCATATTATCTTGTTATAGTTCCTTTGAAACTTAAGAAAATGTGCAAAAGAAATGAATTTGTGTTCTCTTCCGTGAAGTCTGGTAATTTTAGTAATCCATTGCCCTATGAGATACAAGCCAACTCTGCTTCCTCTGTAGTCTGTTTTTTCTTCCTTTCTTTCAAAATAACCTGCCATCTTTCCAAAATAAACATGAAGGGGAAATACATTAGTGGGTATGTAATCACCCAGATATCTGTAGCGGCATGCCTCTAAAAAAATAGTAAAAATAAAATAGTCATCAAAAATTTATTCTGGTTTTACAAGACTTGTTAGTGTTCTTTTCTTTTCTTTATAAGATTTTTGAAAAGAAACATTTATATTCACGTACAAAGTTTGCCAAAGTAAAAGTTAAATAGCTATCTGCCTAGAACCTATTGCTCATGGTTTTAGATTTCTGAAGGTTACAATTTTAGGTGAACATCATCAAAATAATTATTTCACAGATTTTCAACATTCTAGAATTACAATGTCATGTTCTATTTCTATTCGATATTTATGAAGCCTCATTCTGATGATCTTATCCAATAACTGTTAACCATATAATTATGTTATATATCTTAATCACAAAATGCATATTTAACGTTAATCTTTAGATACTTTGAATTTAAAGATACTTTTAGGATTTTTTTTTTTTTTGCAAGGAAGATTGGCCCTGAGCTAACATCTTTTGCCCATCTTCCTCTTTTTGCTGAGGAAGAGTGGCCCTGAGCTAACATCCGTGCCCATTCTCCTCTATTTTGTATATGGGATGCTGCCATGGCATGTGCGCACCTGGGATCTGAACCTGCGAACCCCAGGCCACCTAAGTGGAGCATGCAAACTTAATCACTACGCCACCAGGCCGGCCCTAGGATTCCTTTTAATCCTGAAGGATCCATGATATTTAAGAAATATTTAGAAAACTGGCATATTCAAAAGACTTCAGCCAATACAATGAGTCTTGTGAATAATTTTACCACTGTCAATTTATGGCTCAGAAAATACAATGGTAGTTCTCCTTTTCCTCCTCCCTCTCTTCTTCGTCTGCATCCTTTTCATCATCAGCAAATATTTGTTTATTATCTACTCTCAATACTGTGCAAGGGGAGTTCAAAGTTTTCAACTATTGCTCTTAGACCTCAAAGTAAGAAGCTGACCTAAGAAGTAAATCCTGACTTATTCTATGTCATCACCATGGACAGGAGGAGACCATTAGAAATATAATACTTGTTTATTAATAAAGACCCTGTTCTTTCGGAGCCTGTGATAATTTGTAGTGAGCTAAGCGAAACTATCTGTGTACAACCTACCAATCTAAGGAGAGAGGGTTTGCCAAACACTTTAACAGCATCCTAAGATAACAGTGTTTACTCCTCTTAGGCAAGTCAAGTGCTTTTGCCCAGACACATGCTTATGAGGCCTGAGGATGCTAATTACAAATCATTCTTATCTTGTCACTAAAGTCACAAGGAGGCTTACTTGCAAGTGGACCTTAGTAACCACGAGAATCTTAAAGCTAAAAAACCAAATGACAAAAAACTTCTTCAGTTTAGACTGGCTGCACCCACAAATTTAAAATTCCCTCACAGTAACATATGATGTGTATGGACCTTAACTTCCCTTTGAATGTTGATTTATTACAATTCTACATGTGAAAAAGGGCCCATTGTTTACTCTCCTGTGAGTTAGCCCTCTGGCCAAGACTCTGGAGGGAGAGCCTGTGAGAGTGAGATCACAGCTAAGACCCTCGGTGGGTGAGGAGGGTCGGTTCTGAGGCTGGAGGCCTTGACAATGGGATGGGGTCAGCTGCCATTCCTAGTGGCTCTCTATCTGAAATGGATGATCCTTCTCGCTGGGCCTAGGGCTTGACTGGGGCTTGAGATGGGGTGGGAGGGACAAATATCCTTTGCCCTGGATCCCAGAATTCTACATCATAGTCCTTTCTTTGAATAGTTACAGTGGCTCGCATTGCCCAGCCAGTGGAGGCGGCACAAAAGCTGCCCGGTTCACAAAAGAGAAGAAACAAGAACAGTAGTGCCTGTCTGCAGTGTTTCTGTGACGTACCAGTGCTGAGCAGGTCTGAAAGCTCTCCTGTTGATGGATGACCAATTGGCTTCCAACTCACCGTGCGGGGGTTCCTTGGCTGCTCCTTGAGCCATCAGACTTAATCCCCAGGAAACGAGCTCCGCCATAATCCTCAGAGCTTTAGTCCATGGATTATGACTAAAGTTCTTGGAGACAAGGAGGAAAAGTTCAACCAAAATGTCTAGCCACACTTCCTCAGGGCAGAGCTATGGAGCATTTCTGACTGTATCTTGGAACTGGGCAAACCAAAATGCCTAGTTTTAATTAGAGTGGGAGGAGTTTACATCCATGGAGCTCATTCTTTTCCCCCCAAGTTGCCAAGGAGGGAAAGTTCAGGGTTGGAATTGAAATCCCCAGCTGAGGAGGTGGCCTGGCTGCATGCGCACCACCTCTGAGACCATGCAGGTGACCACACGAGTTCGCTCAGTTTTGGCACCTACAAAAACGAGGTAAGATACTTCTAAAGGTTCAAAGAGGTTCCTTTGCAGGATTAAATGAGTTACATCTGTAAAGTGCATGCAACAGTGCCCATCACTGAGTTGGCTCTAAACATAGGTTTACTTATAGAAACACAGGTGGTTATCACATTTCACGTTAGAATGCAAGGACTCTGAATCACTCAAATGAGGGAGAGGAAAAAGAAGAAGGCAGAAGAAAGGAAAATTTTGGCAAGGAATAAAGATAACTCATATATATAACCTAACATAGTATTTCCTTTAATTCTCAGAAAACTCTGTGAAATAACTAAACAGCTAATACTTTATGAAAGCTAGGAAGAGAACTAATTTTTTCCAGCTTTACTGAGGTATTATTGACAAATAAATGTATATATTTAGGTTGTACAATCTGATTTTTTAAAGGTGTACAATGTGATGATTTAATATACACATGCATTGTGAAATGATTGCTGCAATCACGTTAACACATTCATCACCTCACATAGTTACCACTTTTTGTGTGTGGTGAGAACACTTAAGATCTACTATTTTGACAAATTTCAAGTATACAATACAGTATTATTAACTATAACACCACATTTTACATTAGATCCTCAGAACTTATTCATCTTATAACTGAAAGTTAGTACCCTTTGACCAACATCTCCTCACCCCACCCTGCCGCCCCTGGTAACCACTGTTCTACTTCTATGAGTTCAACTTTTTTAGATTCCACATATAAGTGATATCATATGGTATTTTTCTTTCTCTGTCTGGTTTATTTCCCTTAGTGTAATGCCCTTCAGGTTCATCCATGTTGTCACAAATGGCAGAATTTCCTTCTTCTTTATGGCTGAATAATATTCCACTATATATATTTACCACATTTTCTATATCCATTCATCCATTAACAGACACTTATGTGGTTTCCATATCTTGGTTATTGTGAATAATGCTGCAGTGAACGTGGGAGTGCAGACATCTCTTCAAGATAGGGGTTTCAGTTCCTTTGGGTGTATACCCAGAAGTGGGATTACTGGATCATATGGTAGTTCTATTTTTAGTTTTTTGAGGAACCTTCATATTGTTTTCCAATGTGGCCTTACCAATTTATATTCCCACCAACAGTGCACAAGGATTCCCTTTTGGAAGAGAACTAATACTGAAAGTGAACTCACATTTGCCAGACACTGTACTAACTCCATTACAGATTTGTTGGGTTAAATCCTTGTAACTCTTAAAGACTTATTTTGTATATTTTTTATTATCTCCTCAAAAAAAGTATTAAGTGGATTATATAAATTCATAACATAAAATTGTAGAAAAAATAAAGAAATAAGGGCAAAGAAAAATAAAAGCTGAGAGTAGTAGGATGAACACAGCACGGATGCGGTGTCGTCTTAGTCAATGAGGATTCTGAGGCTCTGAGGAGGCAAGCATGGTCTCCAAGTCGTCCGGCTAGGGAGGAGCCGAGCTGGGGTGGAAGTCCTGTCTCATTGAGTTCTCATGCAGTTTAGAGTGGCTTCCAAACGGGGCTGAGAGAAGGGGAAGAAAGAGACTATAGGCAAAATGTAAATGTAGAACAAGCAGAGAAGGTAGAAAATCCACATGGCTGTTGGGCTGTAACATGAGGGGAGCAGGGGAGTGGGGTGGGGGGGGCTGTCTATGGGGTTGTGACGGCTCAGGTGAGGAAAGGGATGGAGGGCTGGCCACTGTCCCATGTGAGTCACTGGGACCTTCCTTTCCTTCGAGAAGGCACCACCAGGCATCCTGAAGTTAACCCCCCAGCACTCACAGAATAACAGTCAACTCCCTAGTACTGGAAATTGAAATCCTGGACCTCTTTGAAAATATTATTTCTAAATAAAGGGATGATGAGATCGTATCAAAAGCATGGATATATCTCACAGGCAGCCATCTATTCTTCCCCTAGAGAAGCTGGATTCTTGGTCTCAGGTATTCATGCTCATCTTCATTCAACAAACTAAATGTGCACTTACTATGTGCCAAGTACTGGCACATGGGGGTAAAAAGGTAAATAAGGTGCAATCTAGAAATTCACAGTTTGGTAGGGAAGACAGACATGAAGCTCATATTTATTTTTTAAATATTTTTTTACTGAGGTCACATTGGTTTATAACATTATATACATTTCAGGTGTACATCATTATATTTTGATTTCTGTATAGACAGCATTGTGTTCACCACCAAAAGTCTAGTTGCCATCCAATGATGCTTGTATTTAAAACAGTCTAGTAAGTGCTCTTTCGGGGATGTGCACCTGTCCTCAGTGCTCTGGGGGTCCAGGGCTGGAGCATCCCACTCAGGTTAGGGGCGTGAGCCAAGGCTTCACTAGAGGAGAGCAGATTTATCTGACTCATGAGGGATGAGCAGGCATGTGCCAGGCAAGAAAAGGAGAAGGAAATTCCAGGCAGAGAGCAGTGTGAGCAAACACAGCGAGCCCCAAAGGTGAACTGTGAGAAGAGTTGTCTGCCAGGCTCTGGGTCGGCAGATGGGGAGGCTGGACAAGTGAGGAGGAAGAGAGGTGGGAAATGAGGCTGGTAGGCGGGTTCTAGCCAAATTATTAATGACCTCTGTGTTAATTTCTTACTTAAACACTGCTTGCTCCAAAAATGATCTGGCACTGCCCCTTCAAGCACACATTTATGTCCTGTAGGCAGTAGGACCCAGTAGAAGTTTGACACTAAAGTGAGATGACCATTGTCCTGGCAGCCTGGCCACGAGTGGCCTGAGAAGGCCTGGAAAGGTTAGTCAGCGGAGACGAGGGCCCGGAGTGGAAGGAGGACATGGGGAGGGAGAGATGCACTCAGATTTGAGGCGGGATTGTCAAGATTTGGTGACAGGCTGCGGAGTCAAGAGGGGAAGGAATCGAGGGCTGACCCCAAGAGTTGCGGCACAGAGTACTGGCCAAATAGTGACTACACTCATTTCGGTTTAATTTAGGGGAATTTAATCTTAGTATAGATGAAAACCGTTAGTATGTTTTCTCAGTATGAAAACCGTTTCCCAACAACTCTGATTCTGTTTTAAAATAACCCAACTTAGTTGTTTGCTAGAGTGTCACATTGCACCAACAAGCTAACAGCAGGTTGCTTCTGTCACATATTACCTATGTCATTTTGGGCAAATCACTCACTTCCTGAGCCTCTATTTCCTTACCTATAAAATCTGGATAATATCTACTCCCACGGGATCAGGAATTCACTTGATAATTTATGTGAGTGATCTGGCCGTGACCCAGGAGGTAGGCTCATTATATGTTAGTTCCCTTCAAAAGGAAGAAGCATTTTGACTAATGGAGAGAAATACTGTCAGTGGGTGGCCGGAGCCTGTTCTCCATCGTCCACCCGTCCTCTTCCTCTCCCTGCTCTTCCCACTCTCGTCCTCACTGCTCGCCTTCCTTCCCCTCCTCCTCTTCCTTCTCTTCTACCCCTTCTCCTTCCTCTGCCCTTCTTCTTCCTCTTCTTGTCTGTAGCCAGATTCCGCAATTCAGGGAAGCTGGATATTTGTTTGCTTCCAAATAACATGAGACCGGCCATTTCTGGACTTTTATTTGTGGGTTCCAAATTTAGCTTACTGAACAAAGAGAGATTTAACTTTTAATATTTAAAATCACTCTTTCTTAAAAAAAATCACTCTTAAACTGGTCGTTTGTCTCAGTTGATCTA
The DNA here is from genome assembly GCF_057802395.1 of Ceratotherium simum simum. Lineage (NCBI taxonomy): Eukaryota > Metazoa > Chordata > Mammalia > Perissodactyla > Rhinocerotidae > Ceratotherium > Ceratotherium simum. The sequence goes on along the minus strand of NC_141930.1, from coordinate 30,520,261 downwards.
AGTGTCTCTGGTTTCTATCTTCTCGTTAGTTTCAGATCATCAGTTTTCCTTGTGTGAGAAGCGACGGCCCAAGTGACTGAGAGCACTCAAGCTAAGTGCACGCAGGGGTGTCCCACCGCCCTCTCACGCTGAACCTCGGCAGCACTGTGGCCCACTGCCCTGGCTCCAGCTCACCTAGGCTTCCACCCGACAGGAGCTGGGACCACGGGTTCCCACAAGCCTCTTGCCACTTGCTGCGCTTTGAGGGGAGTAGGCCAGCTCCCCTGGGCTCCTTGGCCTCTGTGTACTTCTGGATCATAGCACCCCAAATCAGACTGTCATTTAAATACTTCTTTGCTTGTCTCTCTCCCATACTAAACCTTGAAGCTTAAAAGCAGGGACCTTGTTCTATTCACGATTTTATTCCAGCACCTAACACGAGAGCAGGCACAAAGCAGTGAGTAACTGAAGGGAGAGTGTGTGTTTGTGTGTGTGTGTGTGTGTGTGTGTGTGTGTGTGTGGTATTAGACATGTGGGTGGAGACAAGTCCACCACTACTCTGGCTCCAAAAGAAGACTTTGGACTGTGTGGAACTGGGGTTATTCATCACACATATGTATACAGGAGACCAAGCCTTGGAGGAACTGTCAAAGTATAGGGTACAGGATGGGGAGGATAATCTATGGGGCCTCTGGTCTTTCCAGGTTAGTTTCCCAAGTCCCTTTCAGTAAAACTTCTGTGCAGATATTCCATTATGAGAATCGGGCTCTTCTAAGGCAGAAGGAGAATCAAGCTACCAAATGGTTCTCCATCATCAGCCTGGATACAGCAGCATCCTATTCTTTGCCTACTTAATGGAGACTAAGATGTCGGCAGCCCTAGATTAGTGTATTTTAACTGGTGCGTACTAAAGAAATGTTTGGGATTGGGTGGGGTGGGGACATTGAACTCCCCCTGAGTTTGTGTAGTATCCTTCCATGTGGGCTAGAATTTGAAACTCTCCTGCCCTATGTGGCCAAAACTAAGCAATGCTTCACCCCTTTTCTGCTGGCTTCTCTGCAGCGAGTCTGCTCAGTTGGATATTCTCTCCGACACAAGAGAAAGGAGAGCATCACTGTGCTAGCGCAATGTCGCGCCTCCTGGGAACGGCTTTATCTCTGTCCTTCTAGCACGTAGGCTTTGTAAATAGACCGGAGTCTCGACTTCCCTGCTTTGTTAGTGTGCGCTATCGTCAGGACCTGGAGCCACTTGGCCTTTCTGTCAAAGACACTTGTTTATGTGTCGTCTAGAGAGCCAACTGCTGCCCCGGAGGGAGGGCCAGCCTGCCTGGGGACGTGTGTCTGGAGTGTAGGCCAGACTGTATCTTGTCTCCCTTTCTGATTTTCTGGCCCGATGGGAGCTCCATGTTATAAAACAAAGTGAACATTATAAGCCAAATTTCCACAAACAGAGAGATGCTAAATTGCTTCCAGTCTTCCAATAAATTAACGTGTTTCCCATTCCTCTTGGAAAGATCTTCTAAACTACGTTCTATAATTAGGATTAAATTAGGTGTTACTCACCTCAGACCAGATACTACTACCACGAAAAAAGAAAAAAAAAGGAATGTAAACATTGAAAAAAAAAAGGGGAACTGTGGGGCTGAACAGGGTGTCCCCTGCAAGGAAGACAGAACAAAATACCCTCTCTTTTTTATTGTGGTAAAATATACACAACATAAAAATTCATCATTTCAACCATTTCAAAGTGGCACTTAGTAAACTCACAATGCTTTGCAACCATCATGACTTTCTAGTTCTAGAACATTTTTCATCATTCCACTTACCTTCTTCGTTTTTAAAAGCTAGGATTCTGTCTGCCTAATAAAGAAGCCAAAACAATTTCAATCAACCAGTGATTGTGGCAATCAGTTCATAAAACATCTATATTATATATTGACCCCAAGCAAGGGACTATGACCTGACTGAATTCCTTGCTGTAGCCCATTATAAAGAGATTTAGCAAAGTACGTATTGTGTAGCTATAGATATGGACAGATATATATTTTAAAGAGTTATTAGAGAAATGCTTATGTGGATAGAATATATTTGCAATAATATTTGTGAAAAGATGGGTAGATTTTATTGATTATATTAAAAGTTTCCTTAGTTGGAGGGAAGGTAAAAAATTTGAAATGGAGGATATTTTGGAGGAATCTAGTTTTACTGCTTTCATGTTCATAGAGTATCTCTACTAACAGAAGAGGGAAGGTAGGGATACATTTGATTATTTTCCTTGATAAATATAAAGATGTAGATAGGTAGACAGGTTGATATAGACATTCAGTAGTATTTCTTATTCTTATTACCTAATAAGAAGACAGAAAATCACTAGTGATGATCATATCAACGGCATGAGGTTTAATAGCAATATTTGCATGTCATGATCTTCTAGGAGCGCTCCTTGCTTATTAGCTCCACTTTAAGCAGGCTACACCTTTCCCTTGGTTACTTCAAAAAATTTCCCTAGCAAATACTCTCACGGGAAACACAAAGTTAAATTTCCAATAGAGTCCCAAACTGGCTCTTATCAGCAAATACTCTGCAACCATTCTTGTTAACTAGTTGCTTTGTAGCAAGATAATCTCATTTGACACTTATTTGCACTTATTTCCTTCTTTATAAGCTGGTTACGGGTTCTATTTGTAACATGAGTCAATATTTCTAACAAAGTGACATATTAAGGGAGTTTGTGTACATTAAGTTTTGTTTTCTACAGAGTGTTAGACATCCCGTATCAGGTATGCATTTGCAAATCAACCTTGCATCCCTCAGTGATAATTTTTTTATAATTCCTGGATCATCTTTCTATCTTTTTCTTCCATATTCTTCATTTCTAAGTGGTAGGATCTTTTCTCCAAATTCTCCTTATCTTATTTTTAGACTCTAAATTCACTTCTTCTTTTGTCATCTACCAGGTCTGATGCAATTGAACTGAAGCATCCGATTTCGTCAGTGGGGACTGTCTACAATGTTATATATTAAATATATATAGATATATATTTATTTATCACTGAAGCAAATGAAAGAATTGACCAAATTGGGTAATGGATACAAGAGTATTTCTTATGTTAATCTCTCTATATTTCTGTGTTTATATTATTTTATTATTTTAAAAATATGAAAAAAAATGTAACCAATCTAAGTCCATGAGCTGGAGGTGTTAGATTTTTTAAACTAGAATTAGAACTCAACTATTATTTCTGAAGTTGAAATTATATCTTCTTTATGTTCATAGTTCACTTGCAGTATTATCACACAAAATGGTTTTCCCAGTGCTCCTAATTAGGTGAGGTTTTAACTTTTAAGTCGGCTAAACATACACATTTTATTGTGTCCTCTCATTTCTTCTCGGAGATTATACCCACCCTTCAATATTCATCCCCCTTTAGGAAGACTTTCCCAACAACCTGAACATGTCTTACCTTTTGCTCTCCACTCTCTTTCAGCTTCAACAATTACTTGCTCTGTGATCTTAAGCCACTTTCTTAAACTTTCCAAGATGTGCCTTGAGTGTGAAATGGAGATAATAGTAGAACCAGCTCCTAAAATTATTTTGAGGATTAAAGGAACTAATGTATGTAAAGTGCTTAATAGTTTCTGCAAAATGGCCGGCTCTCCTTAACGGTGGCTCTGAGTACTCTTTATCCGCCGTAGAGTGGGGATGTTTGTTGCCCCATACACCGTTCAGCCACTTGAGGGCAAGGGCATTATATTACTTTATAAATAAGCTCTTAAAGGGAGATTTGTTAACTAAATTGGTACACAGGTTCACAAACCAGATTAAAATGAAAGTGAGAGGGTGATCAGCAGGTAAAATCAAGTCTTCATACTGGGCTCTGAAAAGATAAAAGCGAGATTTTAGTGAGTTGACTGTGAACTCTATGACAAGTTGCTATGATTTTGGCAAGTCTTTTTTTTTTAATTGTGGCAAAATAAAATTTGCTATTTTAACCATTTTTAAGTGTACAATTCTGTGGCATTAACTACATTCATGTTGTTGTGCAACCGTCACCACTATCCATCACCAGAACTGTGTGATCTTCCAAAACTGAAACTCTACATCCCTTAAAAACTAACTCTCCATTCCTCCTCCTCCCAGCCCCTGGCAACAACCATTCTACTTTCTGTCTCTATGGATTTGACTACTCTACTCTAGGCACCTCATATAAGTGGGATCACACAGTGTTTGTCCTTTGCATGACTGTTTTACTTCACTTAGCATAAAGTCTTCAAGGTTTATCCATGTTGTAGTGTGTGTCAGAATTTCATGCCTTCCTTAGGCTGAATAATATTCCATTGTACGTACATACCACATTTTGTTGATCCGTTGATCCATCAATGGACACTTGGTTTGTTTTCACCTTTTGGCTCTTGTGAATAATGTTGCTATAAACATTGATGTACAAGTGTCTTTTCAAAACCCTGCTTTCAACTCTTTGGGGAATATACCTAGGAGTGGAATTGCTGCATCATATGATAATTCTATGTTTAACTTTCTGAGGAATTGCCAAACTGTTTTCCATAGCAGCTGTACCATTTAATATTCCACCAGCAGTGCACAAGGGTTCCAATTTATCCATATCCTCACCAACCCTTTTGGCAAGTCTTTTAACTTCTAAGTGTTTGATGATTATCAAAGAAATAATATGGGTATCAGTAGATTATGGTGATTCTAAACCAAGTTTTGTAATTGAATTCTCTTCTCCTTGAATTCTAGCTTTGCACCTGCCAGCTGTGTAACTTTGGGCAAGTGATGTGACTTGTCTGAACTTAAATGTACTTATGTATAAACTGAGGATCACAATACTTAGTTTGTAGAGTTGTTAGAGGGTTTAAATGATGTAACCATCATGAAGTGCTCACACAGTGCTGCTCATGCAGAACTTAACAAATTGCAACTTTTGTTACTATTTTTGAATTTTTCTTCTTAAGAAAATGTTGATTATTTAAGAATGCCATCTTTTGCTAGTTCAACTAGTACATATTTTATTTCAATTTTTGAAATGTTCCTTCATTCTACAAATGTACACATACACACAGATACTTCAAAGATTTAATTTTTATCTGATCTGAAAGATGAGAAGTTGATATAAAATTAGGAAGCTCCCGGAGACAAGCTATCTTGAGAGGAACTATTTGCCCTGTTTTGAATGGCAGGAAGATGGAGCAGAAGTAAGACGGATGACAAGTGGAAGGTCCAGCCGAGAAGCCAGGATCTAGTGGAGGAAGACCTGGGGCTCAGGACACCTCAGTTCTATATCAAATAAGAGCACAGGCTGGCCAGAGCCTCTGGATCCTTTCCTTTCCTGGACCTCATTTAACTACCTTTCCAATAGCAATGGAAACATTTATTCCTCTTTCAGGTGACGCTGCTCCTTAGGGAGCAGATGGACAAAAAGTAAGAGCACTTTGTGGATGTTGAATGTGCTCACAACACTGGTCAAAAAGTCCTAAACCACGCTCAGTTCCAATACGCTTCCTAGAGACACGAGGACGTTGGCAGGACCTGTACTGCTGAGTTCCATGCTGCTCTCCTTAATGGCTTGGGAATGTTAATGGGCCTTTAGAGAGACACTAAATATTCTTACAGTTCTTAGCAAATGGCAGCCCTCAGTTTTTTCTCCATTTTCTTGTCCCCCTTCCCTATTCCTCAACTTTTTTTTTTAAATCAGGTATCACTGAACAGCACTTGAATTAATATCAGGTAGAGTCAGCCCCAGGGGACCATACCTTCAGTAAAATCCTTATCAGAAAATACTCTATACTGGCCTGTGCCTTTCACTCTCTGAAGAGGGAAATTCTACCATTGCTTCTGGATTTTTGATTAGGAGCCTAATGGCAGCCAAGTTGGACTGTGGCTCTGGTGCTCCAAATTGTGGGATTTTAATGTCATTTTAGGAATAGTGATGGCAGACGAGGGGCTTTGCCATTGATGACGCTGAACCTAAACATGAGACCTTCACTTTGAGACAAAATATTCCATCCCTTCCTTGGTGGAAGAAGTTAAGATGGTCTAAAGACAGAAAAGGTGATACACTTTACAGAAGCTAGATAAATGGAATATTGCTCAACAATAATGATTTGGAAGCTCAGACAAAAATTTATGATGGCCCTGGAGAGGGCCCTGGATTTGAATGGGAAGAAGAGTTCATGCAGGCAAGACACAAGGCAGCTTGATCCAGGGAAAGAACTTCACAATCAACTCCAACGGAAAGAAAACTCAAAATTCTTTAATAGTGAGAACTGAACGTTAATTCTCCCTTTCTTAGGATCATTGTTAGTTCTCCATATCCTAAAATGATTAATAGAGAGCAGACATCTCCACATGGAGAAATGGAGGTAATAATAACCTGAGTTATATCTCTAAGCAGTAAATTGTAGGCCTGGCAAAAGAAATAAAATTTTCAATTCTCAGTGTAACTTTGGTCTCATTTTTGCTATTGTCCTTTGATCTGGAACAAGCAGTGTTCTTCTTTATTGTAGGACTTGATCATTATTATATTTTATATAGTACATATGAATGTTTTTACATAAGTAAAACAAAATTCTATTTTCTAACTTAATATCGTGGAAAATGGCTATGGTACACTAATAGAAATTTTCTTAAAAACTTCTTCAAGTTAAGTACGTTGTTGATACACTCACACACATGTGCATCTGCACACATATGCATTAGTCTTCAGGAGAGAAACATGTTAACAATGTCTCTATAATGTCTATTTTTCATATTGAATTTTGGAAGTGAGAGGTTGCAAAGAGCCATTGTTTTCTCCATTTTCTCTTTCTATTGGAACAATGAAAGTACAAATTTTTTTTCAAACTTCTTTTAAGAGAGCTGGAGGAGGATCTTATCCTGGAACAGTTGAGATTGAAACTGACTTAATAGACACAAGGGTTTGTGTGTGTGTGTGTGTGTGTGTGTGTGTCTTTAAAGCAGGGTTTCCAGCTCCAAAAGTTATCTGAACTTTGTTGAGAAATATCAAGACATAAAATTTTTATGAAATTCCTGAAAGGTACTTTAAGCAAACTCAATGCCCAGCTCCTGATAACGTGAAGCATACCTACGATAAGTTGAGGTCTCACTGACCCAATGGAAAACTACAGATTGATACTTCTTTTGTTGAACAGCCTGCGATTTCATTAATTTCATTGACAGTAATTCTGAGTGAAATTTATGAAGGCCACAGAGTAGAGTCAGTGAACCGCATGAAATGTCAGCATGCCCACTTTGGACTCTGCGATCTCTATTTATCTCCCCCTACTCCCACCCTCACTGTTTGCTTTGGCAGGCAGCTTTTTTCTAATCTCATTTATAATGCTTCGACATTTGCCGTGACCTCACCTGAGCTTCGTTACTGACAGCCCTGAAGGACTCTAATTTCGCTGAGCGCCGTGGATGTTTTACTGTGGACATTTTGTGTTCCACATAGGCACCACGCTAACACACAGACCACACACACACACACACACACACACACACACACACAGACCACACACACACACACACACACACACACACGATGTCCTGGAGGCAGCATCTACAAAACCACTTTCCTCAGTTTTACGCCAGATGGGCTCTTTTACACCTCATAATCATACTGAACAATTGTTTTTTCTGCCCATGGTCTATTTCCTTGTCTTTACTAAAGCACCATCCCATCTCAGTCCCAGTCCATTGGCATAGTGCCTCTTGCTGGCCCCAGCACTAGATTTTGGGGTGGGTTCATCAAAGCTAAGGAGACCTAGCTCTGAGGCTTTTGCTGGGGCTGTGGAGAGGAAGGCACACTTGCTTTTTCAGCTGGGTTTGGAGTTGTGAGTGGTGAGCTTGGAGCTGCCAGAAGTGGTCCTGCCAGTACGAGGGGAACATCTGTTTGAGAAGGGAGCCAGACAGAGGAGAGCAGGGCTGTGACATGAAGACCAGGCCCGGATCCCCATGAAGACCAGGCCCGGATCCCCTGCCAGGGCTCCCTCCCCGCACTTCCCACTTATGGCCATGAAGCTTCTTTTCTGCTCAAATCCACTTCAGTTGGATTTTCTGTCACTTGCAATCTGAGAGGTCCTGACTAATCAATGATTTTTAGAGAAAACGAGTTTGTTATCTTTCTGAGATAGTTGGAGTACACGGTATTCCTCTAGGGCTGACGTCTTAATTTCTGTGTTTAGTAAATATCTTTTTCTACCAGTAAAGTTTGTATTTATGAGGCAAGTGGCATAAACCTACATTATAGAAATCATAACTGAGAGTGTATTATGATGCCCTGGTATAAATAGGAATATTTTTGTTTTGATGAACATAATTTGGGTTAGGTATTTTAGATATTATGTCTAGGTATAAAGATAAGCATACAGCCATTAATGAAAAATACTAAAAGAAATATTTAAATATTTTTATTAGAAAGATGATTTATTAAAGATAAGAAGAAAGAAATGCTATCTACACGTAAACTAACAGGTCAAATCTATTAACATAACAATGGGATAGCCAAAATGTAAGAAAAATTAAATATTTAATATATTTAGTATCTCGGAATTTTAAAAAAGAGTGATAATTATAATAAAGCACTATGAGTACTTCAACACCTAATATTATTACATTTGTACTTTTATTATTTTAGTACTCCGTGGGGTGTTTTGAATGAGAAAAGATGCGCAAATTATAAATTTTTAAAAGTGAACAATGCATCACAAAAAAGATCATCAAATCAAAAAAAAAAAACCCTACATAGTTTATAACTAATTGTTTGACGTGTCCCTTCGACACTTTTTCCTATGTGTTTTGGTGACATACTCAAGTGCCTCTATATATAAACACTGATTTTGTAATAGAATTTTCTATAGAGGGAATAAAAAGATGAATCAGTCTTTCCTTTAGCATGGTTGATCGATTTTTTTTTGAGTTTTGATAGTGTGGACAAATTTCTTTCAGTTTCACAACTTGTTATTGACAATATCATGTAAATTTACAATTATTGTCAAATTTGGGAAAACCGCTAGCAAGTTGCTTTCATATATGAGTGTAAGATTTTAGGCATTTCAAGTTGTCTTGTAAAATAACTACTTTTAAATACTTTTAGAATTGACAACACACAATCAGTTTGTCACTGATGTTCTTCTTGTATGTTATCTTATGAATTTTAGACATCTTCCTTGACATTAATATTGTGTGTAAGCTATGCCACAACCAGATGTAATGTATAAGGCCACTTCGACACTATCTGATGAAATGTGATAGAGGAGAGGCAGAGGGGAAGAGACAAAGATCGTAACTGATTGTTGTGAAACATGTTATCTTTTCAAATTTTTAAAAATATAAGACCAATTGAACACACTAAGACCCTTCTTAGGGCCTGGGGACGGGCCAATATAAGAGGGGATCCTAAAACTTAACCTCATTAACTTCAGCTAAACTCACCTCTGGGCAACACTGAATGGTAGAATGAGTTGGGCTATGACTCAGTTCTAGTCTGTTAGAAAAATGAGAAATACTTCTTAGCTAATGTATTCCTCTAGAATCCCTAGGAGAAAGACCATTATACTTCTAATTTGCATAAATATAATAATATAAGTAATTTCCTGGCCATTTGACATGAACTTTGGTTACTCCTTGAGGCTGAAGTAGTACTGATACTATGTTGGTTCCATCGGTTCCATGAGTTAAAACTGGGAGATTAACTTCTTCGTTGGCTGTTGTAAGAGCTGAACCCAATATCTCAAGCGTTCCTGGGAGCATCTGGTTTTCTAAAGCCTTCATGACTACTCTAGGAACAGATCAGGCCTCTCAGATATTCTCTGAATTCTGTCTCCTTCCTCCGCCACCTAATTATCAATCTTTTGGAAGACGTCAGCACTTGAAAAGTATAGCTAAGTGGTTTTGAGTATACCAGGCTGACCCCAATGTAGTCTTGTAATTTCTGTCATTTATTTGATTCAAAGTAGTGACGTTTCTCTCTTTTGAGACTCTTGCTTAGGGGGAAGGCAGCTGCCATGTTGTAAGGATACTCAAGCAACTTGCAGGGAGAGGCCCACATGGGAATGAACTGAGGCCTTCCAACAACAACCAGAAGTAACCTACCAGCCATGCGATGAACCACCTTGTCAGTGGCGCCTCCAGCCCAGCTGGGCCTTCAGATACCAGCTGCCGTGGTTGACATCTTGGCTACTACCTCATGAGAAACTCCAAACCACAACCAGCCTCTCTTAAATTCTAATCCACAGAAATTGTGAGAGTAAATCATGCCTTTAATTATGGATTTAAAAACTGTCCAACAGCTTTATTGAGATATAATTCACATTATACAATTGACCTATTTAAAGTACACAATTCAATGGTTTTTTGGGATATCCATAGAATTAATGATGGATTTTTAAAAATTGTGGTAAAATAGATTTAACATAAATTTACCATCTGAACCATTTTAAGTGTACAGTTTAGTATTGTTAAGTACATTCACATTGTTACACAGCCAATGTCCAGAACTGTTTCATCTTTCCAAACTGAAACCCTATACCCCTTAAAAACTAACTGCTCATTACTCTTCCCCCAGCCCCTTGACAGCCACCATTCTACTTTCTGTCTTTATGAATTTGACCACTCTACTCTACTCTAGATACCTCGTATAAGTGGAATCAGACAATATTTGTCCTTTTTGTGACTATCTTATTTCAATTAGTAAAATGTCTTCAAGGTTCATCTGTGATGTAACATGTGTCAGATTTTCATGCCTTTCGATGGCTGAATAATACTCCACTGGATGTACATACTACATTTTGTTTATCAATTGATCTGTGTATGGACACTTGGGTTGCTTCCACCTTTTGGCTATTGCAAATAATGCTGCTATGAACACTGGTGTACAAATATCTCTTCAAGACCCTGCTTTCAACTCTTTTGGATGTATACCCAGAAGTGGAATTGCTGGATCATATGGTAGTTCCATGTTTAACTTTTTGAGGAATCACCATAATGTTTTCCATAGTGACTGCATCATTTTACATTTCTACCTTAATTAGTCTTATGTAAAATATATATCAATAGAAAATACATGATCTAGTAAACACGGTTTCACATTTGGACCTTTAGCTTCTAGTATGTACAGTTACAGGATAAATCCTGTGAAAATTTCTGATGAAACCATCACAAAAATAGTTATCAATTGTTGGTTGTTTAGCATACTACTGAAGTTGCTCAATATCAGAAGCTCAGAATCCATATATCTTACACTTGCCAAACCTTCTGGAAGCTACTCTCTTACCTTCACTCTCTTTATAATAACTATCTACTGGAGTCAGTCAGCCAGTATGTATTGATCTGCAATCTGGGTCCTTAGGAAGGAGAATATTAAGTTCAGAAAAAGTGAAACAGAACTATTTTATTTCAGTATATATGAAAGAGAGTATGTACTCAGGTTTACATTCTTTTTTAAATAAATCATTAAAAACAATGCAAAAAATTGAGAATGCCTTAAAATAGCCCCCTCAGGAACCCAAAACAACATGTTATGAGGGGACCCATTTGTCAGAGGGGGAAATTCAGGGTATGTAGCCAGCCTTAGATTCCGAGAGCTGCACAATCTTGTGGAGAAAAGAAGAAAATATTCTGCCTGAGCTGAATCTTTGACAGATTTCTCCATGTAACAAAACCATTCTAGAGGGAACCCGGTGTCCATGCCCCTGGAGCCTGTCCACATTGAGTGTGGCGTGCAGCGAGGTCCTTGTGGGGAATCAGGGAGGAGCTGCTGAAGGAGGAAGTTATTGCTGGGTCCCGTGGAGCCCTTGTGTTCCAGGGAGGAAAACCATGAGCTGGAGAATACAATAACCCAGCTCCTAGTGGTGGTGAGCAATCCGGTACCGGGAACCTCCAGAAGGCAGGCCAGGCGAACACGATGGCCTAGAGCATGTTTGACCATTTGAGCCACTTTGTTTTCCTTTTGTCTTTGACTCAGACATTTGTTCGTCACCTCCCTTAAAAGATGATTGTTCAAGATGAAGTTTCCATGTTTCCTGTTAGAAAAAGCAGAGCATACACAAATGAAGAATATTCTCTTAGTAGAGCCCTATTGCCAGATAGGGAGAATATTGAAAGCGACTTTAGAATACTTTCCTGGAAAATATCCTGGGCTCTACCTGCATTGTTGGATGGCAAGCAGAGGGGTCCCCACAAACGTGTCTATGCAGCTGGAGAGAGATGACCGTCCATTTTTGGGCAGCATGCCTTTAGAAGGGCTGTCAGCATTTCCCCGCGGCTCTGGTGGAGTTCTGAACTAAGGACAGGAGTACACGCAAAAAGTCCTTTGGGTATCGGCAGTGCCCGAATGTCAGCACTGCGAGAATTTGCCTCAATATTTATCTGTAAAGTTAGAGGATCAGATTAGATAAACTCTGCTGCTTTATCAGCTCTTTGATTCTAGGAAGCTTGGTTGATCCAGGCCAGGGCCAGCATAAGAGCCAAACCCTTGCCTGTTCTTCAAGGATTTATCTCTTTTCCTTTCTCTTATATATTTGCCTTGTTCACTAGCCTGTGAGCTTTTGGAGACAAAGGATCATGTGTCTTTGTCTTTGAAGCCCTCGAGACTTGCACAGTTCATGGTATAAAATACACACTCAAAGAGTGTTCCTTGAATTTCTATTTTAAAAAAAGGTGATGAACTGTGATTGGTTACATCTTCCAATTAGACACCAACCTCATAGAGTCAACTGTCTCTACCCATAACATCCCAGGCATCCCAGTCCCACAGCTCAGAGACAAACTCACCACTACCTTCCCCCAACCTGGCTTATTTTCTGACTGCACTTCAGGTGCCCCAAGCTGAACTATGAGGATCATCTTAGACCCTCTGCCTCCCTCATCCTTCATTACCCCATTACCCCACCATCCATGCCCTACTGACTCAGCCCCCAAAGTCCCTCTTATTTGCCACTGGATTCTCAATGCCTAGCAAGACAGTGCCGACACAGTAGGTGCTCAATGACTATGAGTTGAATAAAAGAATGACATTATTTAGGGTATTTGCAGAATCTCATATGCTGACCACCCTCAATAGTGCAATGAATTGTCACCTGTTTGAAACGATCTAAGCCTACAGCAGAAAGGAGGTAGAATGCACAATGAGACTCTGCATATTTCTTTCCAGTGCTCTGATTTGATTTTCCAGAAGAGTAGTCTTTACACTGGAGTCCATCTTTCTCTCAAGGTATATGAAGACTGTCCAGGAGATGCTTGGCGTGAATGGTTCCAGGGAGTCAATTTCCTACCTCAGGGTGCATATATGTTTAGTGTCCTTTCCAGCCTCTGCTTTCATAAAAACCCTGACTCCAATTGACAAGAGAAGGGCATTCCGCTATAACACATTGCCACGAGGTGCAATAATCTCTTAGGTATCAAAAAAAGAAACCATTTGAAATATTGTCTCCTTTAACCAAGTTAACATCTCCACCTCTGCATTTTATGAAGAAATACTTCCAACAAAATTTTATCTTCATATTTAATAATTATTTATCAAAATTGGGAAATGTGTTGTTGTGCCCAAATATATACTAGCAAAAATTATATCGATTATTCCATCCAGGATAAATTTTTTAACACTTAGAGCCAGTTGGCCATAAGAAATATTAAAAATATTAGGTTTTAATTTATGTACTTTTTTCCCCCAGGGATGTATGATAGGGGATCAGCAACATAAATTCTCAAGCATATAAATATATTACATTAGGATAAAGTTCTGAAAGGGATGCGGAGTGGAAATATGGCTTTTGAGGAGAAAATGGATTGATGTCAAATTTCTGGCTGTTTCCGAAAATCTTGTTCCAGGATTTTAAGCAGATAATGGTAGTTAACAAATGACTGCAGTACTGGTATTGCACTGATGCATTTGAGAGTGACATAAAGAGTTGTATTTAAAAATTTAAATATTTCCAATACACTGGAAGTCAAATCCTTTGTAACTATTTAAATGTAAGATAAAAAATTTTGCATGGCAATGCATCAATATGCAAGGGCAGGAGGTAGTTTTTCAAAATTCTTGAAGGAGAAGGGTATTTTAATGAGTTTATAGAATAAGCCATAATATTAACTAAAGAAAACATGCCTGATATTCAGTTTAACATAAAACTGTGGAAGGTTAGCATTGAAGAACTGAAAATAGAAGTGACCCTGCATGTCGTGTTGCCATAGCATAGGTGCTATTTAGAGCCAGGAAAAGTGAAGTTCGGTTGCCACACAAAAGACCTCCCCAATTGTGTATTGCCTATTTCCTCACATTGTGGGCCTCCAGGATCTGCTGGCAAACGTGGGCGTGAGTCAGGCCTGAGCGGCTGATTCCAGGGCCTAGATAAGGCATCTGGAAATCTCTCTGTGAGCCCAAATAAATGGTAAGGCAGCCACCCATTTTATCAAGGTTGCTTAGGGTGGTGCCAAGGGCATGGTCCTGCTGGGTCATGTGGTGCCTAAGTGAAGGCAGATTTGGGCCATGCCATGGTGAATCTGCACAGTCTGAGACCCAGGCCACGCGCTGTAGGATGAAAGAACTCAGCCTCAGAATGCAGCCTTTATCGACAGAGGGAAAAACCCAGGGCAGTGCCTGGCACTTACAAGGAACCAATAAATTTTTCTGGGTATAAATTCCTTCAAAGTAGCCTTAAAGATACATCCTCAAAGGTTACAACCCAGACATTTTAATAGCCTACTATTTCCCCTAGAAATATGCAAGTAGCGAATAAATGAACTCAGCGCCACACGTGCCTGGGGCGTGAGTCTGTTGCCCAGTTGATTCAGCCTGGCCTCTCTGTGCGTTCATCTCTCCATCCAGCATTCTGCTCACCTGAGGGTCAGGTGGTGGTGACCCAATGCCCGCTGAAGACTCAACTGGAATCTTCACAGGCACCTTCAATCTACATGTCCCAACAAACTCCTGCATCTCAGCTGTCCTCCTGACCTCTCTTTTCAGCCATCCCCATTTATTCAAGTCCAAAATGCAAAACCAACTTCAATCTCTCACTTTTCTCTGTCCCATATCTAATAGTTTATTTATTTATATATTTATTTGTTTTTGTTGTGGTAAAATATACATATAGTAAAATTTACCAATTTAACCATTTTTTTCTTTTTTTTAATTGAGGAAACTGGTTTATAATGTTATATAGATTTCAGGTGTACATTCTTATCATTTGACTTCTGTATAGTCCGTACTGTGTTCACCACCAAAAGTGTAGTTTCCATTCCTCATCGTACATGCATGCTCCATTTCGCCCTCCCCCCACTTCCCTTCCACTGTGGTAACCATCAATCTGCTCTCTGTATCTATGTGTTTGCTGTTGTTTTTATCTTCCTCATATGAGTGAAATCATATGGTACTTGTCTTTCTTCATCTGACTTATTTCACTTAGCATAATACTCTCAAGGTCAATCCGTGTTGTTGCAAATGTCAAGATTTCATCTTTTTTATGGCTAAGTGGTATTTCATTGTGTATGTATACCACATCTTTATCTATTCATCCTTCAGTGAGCACTTAGGTTGTTTCCATTTCTTGGCTATTGTAAATAATGCTGCAACAAACATAGCAATGCATATATAGTTTAGAATTAGTGTTTTCATATTCGTTGAACAAATACCCAGAAGTGTAATAGCTGGATCATATGGTAGTTGTATTCTTAATTTTTTGAGGAATCTCCATAGTGTTTTCCATAGTGGCTACACCAATTTGCATTCCCACCAGCAGCGTACAAGGGTTCCCTTTTCTTCACATCCTCTCCAACACTTGTTATTCTTGTCTTTTTAATAATAGCCAGTCTGACAGGTGTGAAGTGATATCTCGTTGTAGTTTTGATTCGCATTTCCCTAATAATTAGTGATGTTGAACATCTTTTCATGTGCCTGTTGGCCATCTTTCTATCTTTGGAAAAATGTCTATTCAGATCCTCTCTTCATTTTTTAATCAGGTTTTTTGGGGTTTTTTTGGTTGCAATTTATCCATTTTTAAGTATACAGATATGCGGTATTACATAAATTCATATTATTATGCAACCACTGCCACTATCCATCTCCAGAACTTTTTCATTATCCCAAACAGAAATTGTACCCGTTAAACAATAACTCCTCATTCCTCTCCGCTCCCTCCAGCCCCTGGTAACTTCTATTCTACTTTCTGTGTTTATGAATTTGACTACTCTAGGTACCTTATATAAGCTGAATCACACAATATGTGTCTTTTTGTGTCTAGTTTATTACACTTAGCATAATGTCTTCCAGGTTCATTTATGTTGTAGCATGTGTCAGAATTTTCCCTTCTTTTTTTTTTTTTTTAATAATTTTATTTATTTATTTATTTTTCCCCCAAAGCCCCAGTAGATAGTTGTATGTCATAGCTGCACATCCTTCTAGTTGCTGTATGTGGGACGCGGCCTCAGCATGGCCAGACAAGCGGTGCATCGGTGCGCGCCCGGGATCCAAACCCGGGCTGCCAGCAGCGGAGCGTGCGCACTTAACCGCTAAGCCACGAGGCCGGCCCTCCCTTCTTTTTTAAAGCCTGAATAATATTCTATTGTATGTATATACCATATTTGTTAATCCATTCATCTATTGATGGACATTTCTAATAGTTTATTAATCTTATTAATTACTATCTTATCTTTACTCCATTACTCTAATTCCTTAATTTCCTAGTTTGTCTCTTTGTCTTAAAATTCTTCTCTTTCCAATTCATCCTGTGTACCACCTGAATAATTTACCAAAAATTTCTAATAATTGCTCTATCCTCCTATGTTTCCCAAATCCTTGCCCCTCAATGGCCTGGGCCCAACCAGCTCTTCTTACCTCATCTCACTGCTTCCGTAGTCCCCATAGTCACTCTACTTACCAGGTCAAGAAACATTTGTTGGATGAGTATGGCATTTGGGCACACAGAAAAACAGAAAGTCAGGAAAGGCTCCAATGGGCAAGGCCACCCTAGAAAACTGGAACATGGTTTGAGAGCTCTTCACCTCTGCCTCTCCCACACCCTCCTCAGGACTGTGCTGCCTACCACTTGCTCTCTGGACTAGCCTTCATGCTCGCTCTCATGACTCGTCTTCCAATGGGATTCTCACTTCATCAGTGACTAGATCACATGTGGTTATGAGTGAGGATCCTGGAGCTAGACAGCCTGTCCTCAGACCCCAGCTCTGCCGCTCACTAGCTTATGTCCTGGGACAAACTGCTCCTTTGTGGATTGTGCTTTCAGTTCCACAACAGTAAACGGGGCTCACAGTCTTGGTGCCCCTCATCGGGTTGTTGTGAATATTAGAACAGTACCATTTGCAAATAACTTATAGCAGGACCACGCTGTGTATTTACAATTACACTGTTACCTTTCTTTGATTATCCTCATCTGTAAACTTTAGCTCACTTATTAAGTTTCTTCTCTCTCTTAAATGTCTTTGAATGCCTAGTTATGTGCTAGGCACAAGGAGTACAGTGGTAACAGAAAGACATTGCCTCTGCTCTTCAGGAGCGCCAAGTACGTATTTATGCTTCTTTCTAGAGCCCCATGGTGGTGGCATAGTGCATACTCCTCCTCTCTCCTTTCCTCCCTCCCTTCCATCTTTCCTTCTCTCCCTCCCCACAAACACATGTCAGGTGCCTATCCTGTGCTGGATACTGCCCCAAACGTTGGGGATCCTGCAACAGACAGGACAGTCCCTCTTCCATGGAGTGCACTAACTAATGGAGAAGACAAATAATAAACGCGTAAGTGATTAAATAATATGATTCAAGAGAGCAATAAATACTCTGAAAAAATCAAGAAGTGCGACAGGAATGGCGTGTGCTGCTTGCCGTAGCTGTCAGGAGCAGCCTCTCTGAAGAGAAGTCACCTGAACGAGACCTGAAGGCGGGGAAGGTGCAGTCCGGCCAGACCTGCAGGGATCGCAATCCAGGCAGGGTGAGCCGCGGAAACCCAGAGTCAGGACCGGGCTCGGTGTGTCTGCGTGGGGCGAGCCGGAGCGGGCGGAGGAGGCGCGGCAGGGGCTGAAATCAGGGCGGTGGGCAGAAGGAGAGCGTGGTCTTGTTGGTTCTCAAAGGCGTGGTAGGGACTTGGATTTTTATCCCAAGTATGATAGGTAGCCACTTAGAGTACAAGTGACATGATTAAGTCAGCATGTGACATGGTCCAGCGTGTACTTAACAAACGCCGCCTCTGCCTGCGAAAAGCACATGGAGAAATGTACGAGAAAAGCTGGAAGACCAGGTGGGCGGCGCTGCAGAGCACGAAGGGCAGCTGCCACTAGATACCTGCTGGGCAGCCCACTGCCTGGCGCCGACTGTAACACACAGATCCTGAGCGTCGCCTCTAGCTCATGCCTTTTAATTTTTTTAAATCAAATAAGAGCTAGGTAGATATTGTGTTGTCAGAATAAGACCCCAAAAGTTTAATCTTGTACTAGTTAAAAGAGTAAATTTATTAAATTTTTGTGTTCAATAGGAAAATATGTTAAAAAAAATTTTAAAACACATTTCCCACCAGAAATTTTACATACCAGAGATGGACGAGACAAATTCAGTCCTTTCATCTCTATCTGATACAATATAAGTGTTGATGTACGTTTAAATATCTCATGGAGTGAGTTTTTATTGTTTCTTAAAGGCAATTGTTTTCATATTTCAAACATCCTTCTATTAAGAATTTAAACTGTATTTTTTTTTTCTATTTTAAACTAACAAAGAGCCAGTGAGTGTATATTCAATATAAGAAGTAATAAAAGAGAGCTGACTGGGGCGGGGGAGACAAAAGGTTGTGACACAAATATTTTTTGAATTAATTTCTTAGATCTATTCAATTATGTTGGCCAATTTGAAAGGAATTCCTGTCTTTCCTGTAAAATTATTTATTTCAGGTATTTGTGGGTTACTAATCTTAACGCTTTACTCATCTCCTGTCCCCTAATCCATGTCAAAAAGGAAAAAAGAGAATCATTGATTAGCCAATCCAGACATCAAAGGAGTGATCTTCCCCATTAATCAATCCCTCCATTCTCTTAATTGCTTTGTTGATTTCTCCCAAACTTCCTCATTTATGTATTGAACTACTCATTCCTAAAGCCTCAGGTTTGTTGTCAGAAGTTCTTCCCTTTTATGTTTTTCTACTACGTTACCGTCCAACTAGTGAGGCTTGGAAAATTGAATAATGCCGCTCCCGTGAACAGCACAGAAAATATAATCTCAAAAATACGGCAGCGTCTCCTCCTGGACGTTAAATTGACTAAAACCCAAGACTCTCACTTCTTCCCTTCTTCAGGAAGTGCATTCAATCCCCAAAGAACCCAAAGGTCATTCATTTGCCTTTGTTGTTGTCTTCTTTTTTTAGAAATGAAATTAATGTGACGATAACCTCCTCAGCAGACCTGAGTATTGATTTCTGCTTGGTTTTCTGGCCCCTCTTCCAAGTTCTGAAGACACTACCAAAGGGGGATATTGATCAGCAGGCTGCCTGTCACTTCCTTGGATGCAAAGGACACAAGCCCTGTCACCTCCATGCCCCAGAATAGACCTAAAGGTAAAGGGTCAGAGATGAAAGGCTTCTGATTAGTTTTTCTTTGTAATCAGCCTCCCAGGAAGCACTGAGCCTCTGTTTACACCTGTCCTTGGAGTTTAAGATGGAAAACTTTTACTCCCCGGTCCATGCATGGATGTAGGTGAACCAGAACTCTTATCTTTCTCAGTTTCTTATTGGGAGAGATGGATTGTTTGTTGTTAAGCCAGTTTGCCTTTTTAGGTAAAAAGCCTTTGCTTCCTGGGTCTTTCATTTGTTGCCTGCACTGCTGGGACTTCATCTGTTATAGGAATCTCAGTGCTTTTAGGCATTGACTAAAGAATACCCAAATTCATTTCCTTTGAGGAAAAAAACGTGCAGACCCTGAGGGACTGCTGTCTCTTTCCTCAAGTTGCAGTGATGCCATTGATTTCATTGTTAAAACAGAGCAGAGAGGGTCAAGGGAGTTTCACGAAGCTCAGAGAAAGGATACAAAAAAAGGTTATTACTTATCCACGTCCACAGCATGGCCAATGAATTTCATGAGGGCAACTCTGAACCATCACCTGGAGAACAGAAATTTTCTAAAGTGGCCTTGGCTTAACCCATCCCCCATGGTTAACTCAATGACTAAGCTTTAAAAATAAGGCCAGGTCCTGAAATTCTGATACTCTTTTGTGAAGATTTCATATAAATTTTCTCCTTTCCAGTCCTAGATTATTGTATTTCTCATTTGAATTTCACCAACATTCTCCTTTACTCTCCCTGCTCGTGGTCATGCCCTTGTCACTTCTATTCTCACTGATAAATACGGGAAGTTATTTCCATGCCTAAGTTCTCTCTAGTCTTTAGAGCTGTGAACATGTGACTAGGCAATATGTCCAATAAACTACAAAGAAAGAAGGAATGTGCAGAGTTTAGTTTAATAATAAAAGTAACTCTTCATGCTTCATGTAGTTGTTATGGTGCAGCGTGGTAGGTGGGCGTAATGCCCCTGTGATTTGGGCCGAGAATAGCCCTCTTCACTTCTCCTTGCACCTTCTCTGCCCTCTTTCATGTCCCTTTTCCTGTGAGGAGGGAGAAAGAGATGCTTGTTTCTCTGTCCCTAGAGCAGTAGCTTTCAGCCCCCTTCCCTTTAGAGAACCTGCAAAGCTGTCTCCCAGATGGGCCCAGTCTACCTGCTGACCCTGCGAGGCTCCCTCTTCTTGTCCCCACAGGTTCCAGCACGGAAGCCAGGGAGCAGGTGTGTTTGGGGTTGTGGGTAGCCTTGCTTGCACCCGGTTGAGTAGGGGAACGTTCACTGCATTGCTTTGCACCCCAGTTAGAACCCCTGTGAGCAAGAAATATAATTGGAAATTATTTCCACAATCAGCTGAGTATAACTAACTAGACGTCCAAGGCACCTCTTTTTATCAAGGCTCAGATATGATCGACTCTATGGACTAAGGCATCCGTCACACAGCCCTGGTGGGGAATGAGAATCACAGGCTTACTGAGAAGCACATTTGCTCAATTTCCCTAAAAATATGCATTCATGTGTACATCCCACTTTCCTGAATATTGCAATCTTTGATAAAATGTAACTCAGCCTTTTGAAATGTCCATATAGAAAGATTGATTCTGTTTGTCCGTATTTTAGATCATGACAAGCAGACTTAGCCCAACATAGGAACAATGAAAGTCCGCAGATACACGACTCACAGAGGCAGTGTTTCCTTCTCTCTGCTACTCCAGTGTCAATTTAACTCTGTCATGAAAGAAATAGGGTGGTTTTCAGGGCCTATCTGCAAATGCTAATCTTATTGTGATAAGCAAGAAATCTAAATGCTGTTTGTTTTAGAGTATTTTCCATCAACATGAAGCCCAGTTAGTAACTCAACTAGTGTCATAAAACAATTCACATAGATACTGGGATTAGTAGACCTTTGAAGACAGTGTCAATCAAGATATGATCACTTTGTACCCTACTGCTCCTAAATTCTGCTGAAGGTTGGCTCCTCCTCGCTGTCCGGCAACTCTAGATCACTAATTAACAACCCTCAAGCATGTGAACGCTGCTTGCCCAATGAGTATATGATGAAATTTAAACTCACTCCATTAAATCATGTCATCAGTCCGTAAAAGGTGCCCTTCAGAAACAACCTGATGTGGTTGGGTTAAGTCAACACAGTGTTTATTGTTTGCTTGTTTAATTCTTGTTTGATCTTCACTACAGATGAGATTTGGGCGGTTCCTTGAGACTGTGCGTCTAAGAACTGGAAGCCCAGCAAGGACGACATCCTTGAGGAAACTGAAGCGAGAAATAAAGAAATAGGTTTTAGTAGACACTGAAAGAAGATCACTTCTCACCTCCAAAAAGAATTTAGAACTGGTCCCACTCTCTCACTATTTATGTGTCAGAGACAAGTGACTCTCTGGGCGTGTTCACCCTCTTACTTAATGATTGAGCTAGATATGTTCTTTAGGTCTCCTCCAGTAATTAATCAATACATTAATTAATAGTTGGCCTCCTGGCTGTTCCTCCAGCCCCTGGGCTGGTTCCCTCCCCGTAACATTGCATGGTCCGTTCTCCCAGGCTGGGAGCTCACGCTGGGTCTTCCCACAGCTGGTTCTTTTCACCAACAGGACTCGCTCCAATGACAGTGCTTCCCTGAGGCCTTGCCGACAAAGCCTGGCCCCTGCAGAGACTCCCTTTGCCTCCTCTGCTCATTCGGGATCGCACACAGCACCCTCTGAACCCAGAGAGTATGACATTGTGGATCTTGCAGATTTGTGTTTGTCTCTCCTGTTCTCTCCTGTTCATAACCAAGTCCCCAGCAGCCAAGAAGCACCTGGCTCCCAGTGGGGCTCAGGAATTATTGGTTGAATGAATGTTCAAAGAACAAAGGTGTCACTTCTGTGTCATTAGGATTGTTTACTTGTGCTATGACTAGTTATCTAGCTGTCTTGGTTTTTTTTGAGAATTCGTGGGTGTGCTTTTGTTCAAGTGTAGGCTTTTTTTTTAACGTTTTTATTGCAAAATAATGTCAAACTTACAGAAAATTTCTAAATATAGTACAAAGCAGTCTTGTGTATCTTTTACCCAAATTCATCAGAAGTCATTTACTATAAACCAGTATTGTGATATCCTGAAAAGCTTCATATGCCTGAAAGGCGGGAGTAATGCCCTCAGATGTGCTGAAACTTCAGTTTGTAACTTCCATTTATATTTTGAGACTCTATTTATCCAAAGTGAAAGGGATAGTGGGGCCGGCCCTGTGGCTTGGTGGTTAAGTGCGCTCGCTGCGATGCTGGCGGCCCGGGTTCGGATCCCGGGTGCGCATCGAGGCACCACTTCTCTGTCCATCCTGAGGCCGAGTCCCACATACAGCAACTAGAAGGGTGTGCAGCTAGGGCATACAACTATCTACTGGGGCTTTGGGGGCAAAAAATAAAATAAATAAATCTTTAAAAAAAAAAAAAGAAAGAAAGAAAGGGATAGTGGATCAGAAATCTGGGTAGTTAATCAAGGAAACAGTACTGGTTTCCCTTTTCTTCAGTAACAGTTTTCTTTCCCCCTTGTCTCAGACATAAAATTTGGGGGCAGTTTCCCAAACTTTGTATTGTACACTTCTGGTGTTTGCCAGCAGTCTAGTCCTGCTTCTTCCTGGGCATATTTGCTTCTTTATCAATTCATCTGAGTGTATCTTCTCTCCCATCTCCTTTGTCTTCTTTTAGCAGAATTACGAGACGGAGGTAAGGAGACTGAGAATAACGAGAAAGTAATTGACATGTCTAATCCTTAAGCCCTTTTGGGAAAATGGAAATGTGCCTGCAGTGAGCTCTAGGTTGAGCTCCTCTAGTGGGGAAGAGCAGCGTAATGAAGGAAGGAGCTGACATGCAGAGCGGAGGGCAGCCTGCTCTGAGCTAACCCACTCTGAAAGGCGCAGGGATGGGGTCTGGAGGTCATGGCCATCAGTAGCTCCCTTCTCTGAACCTAACAGATAGTGTGTCATCGTTGCACATCGCCATTGTTTGTTTCACACTATTGACACAGAGAGATGAGCTGCCTCATCACCTACCCTGTGCAGAGACCACCATTTCCTCCCTCCTGCACAGGCAAATATTTACTGGCTCTGTGGACATCCAGGTGTATCAGCATTAAGGAGGCAAACGTCGACACGCAGCCAAGTCAGCCTGGGGTCAAACAGCAAGGGGCACAGGGGCTGCACTTCTCCTGCTGCGGTCGTGACCAAAGCAGAGAGGGAGAGAGGGTTTAACTCTTTGGGACTCCAATTGAATGCAAATCGACATTGAAATACTGTTGTCATTTGACCCCCCAGAATATCAGTCCTGAAAATGATCTTGGTCTCAGGTACAAGTTTGTAGACTCTGTGAATTTCCTCATTGTCAACATCAAGTCCTGGGAAGAAGAAAAGGAGAAAAAAAAAAGAAAGGAAATGAAGAATGTAGAGAGAAAGGGAAGGAAGGTCCTTGCAGCGGGAAGCTGGCTAAGGGACGGATTCACTTCCTCTCGCTAACGTTCCCGGGCCTGAAGGCTGTGGCTGGCTTTCCCAATCCAAACTAAAATATGGGAATGACAGGGTCCCATGGAGAGAATCAAACACCTAACAAACTGAATTAGGAGACTGTTTTTGGAAGCATAAACACACCTTTCAATAAGGATCTAGCACCTAGATAAAGCCCAGAGCTGAAAAAGATGTGAGATCAAAAGTTAGGAATGAATAAAACATTTCTTGAACCATGCATTATGGCAGTCCTTGATTTTTAATCCTCATCGTAATCACAAAAGGATGGTATTTTGATCCCCGTTGGATAAGAGAGGCTATCTCAGTCAGAAAGTGTCAGTGACTCCCCCTAAGTCCACACGAGTAAATGGCAGGGCCAGGTGTCCTTTATTGTTCTGACTCCAAATCCTACCCTCATTTCTCCACAGAATCTTTACTGCTGCTTAAACCCAGAAAACAACAGACGTGGGCTGGAAACAAATCTGAAAGCAAACAGCACCAGGTGAGCCCACCTCGAGGAGAAGCAGCCTCAGCTGGCAGGTGGTTGGGGAGAAGGGACCCGGGACTGGGAAAGCCGAGGAGGAAGCCAGCCTGGGCGTCGTGGGCTCCCAGCTCCCACGCAGCCAGCCCCGTCCTGGGAGCAGATGGTAGTACACGTTTCCTCAGATTTCACATCCATTGTTCTGCCTTTATTACACGGTCTCACTGTCTATCACAGACGGAAATGAAATTGGTCTGGAATGTCTTCCTCTTCCCACAGTCTTCTTGGTTGTGTAGTGATAGATGACTTTTAAAAATAATATCCTTCCAGATGTGAAAATTAAGCTGATCTATTCATTTAATGGCCAGAACTATCATGGTTTTTCCCTATTTTAACATGAGAGTCAAAACATTTGCCTTTTTCAGTCCTCCAAGATTTCTTTATCATACTACAGTCTAAAAAAGTGACATAATTTCCCTGGGTTATCAGCTGTGTCAGGTGGAGACGTGTAGTGTCAGGAGACGTGTAGTGTCAACGCTCGGCGCTGTTGGAGCTTGCCCTTGCTCTCCCGTCCCCCATCCAGTCCCAGGCCTTGGGCCAGGTGATCACAGGTTACAGAGGTGAGTGAAGAGGAGCAGGGCCGGCTTTCCCCGCGCGTGGGCTTGCCTTCCGTGGCCTGCAGTTTTATCTGGTCTTCCTTGCTGGTTTTCTGTAATCTACACATCTTCCTGCTACTCTCTGTGTCTCCCAGAAAGCCCATCTCCTTTTGTGTTTTTGTTTTTTGACCATGATTTGGCAACTGCACGCTGTTTCTGTCTCTTTTCTTTATCTG
Organism: Ceratotherium simum simum; assembly: GCF_057802395.1. Taxonomy (NCBI): domain Eukaryota; kingdom Metazoa; phylum Chordata; class Mammalia; order Perissodactyla; family Rhinocerotidae; genus Ceratotherium; species Ceratotherium simum. The sequence goes on along the minus strand of NC_141930.1, from coordinate 30,494,920 downwards.
CAGCCCGATGGGTCTTTCAGGCCCTGGACAGAGCCAGGTTGATATTTCTGTTAGTATACATATCTGTCAGATATATATATACTGATATATCTGTTAGTATAATCAGTTATTTCTGTGGCCCTAGAACTGTCTGTTAAAAGTACATTCCATTTTCCTTGTAAAATTTTATCCCTAAGATTTTCTTTTCATCAGGTCTTTCTGCTCATCTCTAAAGTGTATTGAAATAGGCTTTTCTGATGCTCATGCTGACAATGCTTATTTTCCTTAATGCCACAAATACTATTATCTAGATGACTGTTATTTGCACTAATGTTTATGGAGGAATTTATAGAAGCGCTTTCTTATGCTAACATGCATTATCTCATTTAATGTCAAATAACCCATAAGATAGATGCTGTGATCATCGTCCACATTATAGATGAGGAAACGGGGTCTTAGACACACCAAATAATTTGCTCTTATCCCACAGCTGGCAGCTGGCGGCACTGGGATTGGAGCTGAGCCTGTGCCACTGGGAGTCTGGGCCACTGCCTATGAGGGTTCTACTTGGGCTGGTAGAACCTTTGAGAGTGAACTGACCTAGGTGGTCCAGAAAAGTCCCCCCTTGATGCCACGTACTCATTCTCTTTTCTTGAGAACTATTGATTTCATGGATAAATTCCACCACTTTTTAATTTGCTTCCATCATTAAATGTAATTCCTTTCCATTTGCAAAAGTTAAATTCAGAAGCCAACCCCACCTGAAATGATTATTTCACCTTCTATACTAAGAAGTCGTTTAGAGAAATTATTGGCCTGAAAGATAATATTTCCTTCTTAAAAGGCCATTCTGTCTCACCCTGAAGCACCTTTTCACTAGAAGAATGTGGCAACCTATGTCATATTTGGAATATTTGAATTGGAACAGGATTTTTACACTGTTTATCATCTGGTGAGGGTTTTAAGGGGAAAGTGTCAACATAAATTTGGAATTTCCTGACTTCTGCAGATTTGAGTTATAATCTTGACATGACTAGAAAGGAAATCTTAAAAAAATATTTTAGAGTGTTTTATTGTGGAAATGTCCCCAAACATTTTCATCCCATTTTCCCAGAGAAACCTGACAGCATGGGGAGGGGGAAGCGGGGAGAACAAAACCCATCGCCACATCCTTGAACTCTTTTGTGTGTTTAGAACAATGTCCAGTTAAAATCAAACAATATTGCTGCTAAATATGTCTAAAATAGTCCTTGGTAAGTGCTCTTGCCTGATGGGAGACTCTGTGGGAAGGGCAGTTTGTACAAGTGATGAGAGCCAGGGCCTCTCTGAAGAGCAAGGGCCCAAGGCTGACCGCGGAGGAGCTAGGCAGGGCAAGATACAGTATCTTTCCAATAACCCTGTCATCAGTTCATTTACTGCCTGGGACTTTAAATCCCCATCTGAGCGCAGAGTGAATACCACCACTGCACCCAAGTGGAAAACAAAAGCCCGGGCGAGGGCTGGGGGTGGGTAAGGCTCATAAAGGAGAAGTCATGAAGTCTGGCTTTCTGGCCAGATTTCCTCTGGAAGGTGAGGTGTGGCCGGCACTGTGTGTGTGGAGCGCCTGGGAGGGGACGCACACCCTGCCTTCAGACGGCAGGACCTCAGCCTGGCCTGCAGCCAAGGAGCCAGACGCCAGGCTTGGGCTCTCAGCAGTGGGAGCGGTCGCTGCTCCTGGTTATACAATGGTATTATCTCAAACCAAGCACGGCTGCAGAAGCTCGCAACGCTTCCTGTCCTTGCATTGCAGCACAAACTGTCCGATTTCCAGCTGCTTTCGGACACACTCACTGGCACTTGGTCGCCGCGGTTGGTATATAAATGTCTAAAGCCACCTCTTCCTTGGGAATTGCAGACGCTGCAATGCCGTAATCCGTTGTATTTTTATCCCCTCTCGAAGGACCTGCACCACCATGAGTCACATGGGGAAAGGGACTAACTCTCAACACGGTTTATGTAACGTGGGCAAATGCCTGGAGCTCCTCATGGGGGGAACAGAAAACTCTTTAGAGTGATGCTAACACCACATCCGATACAGTTTATTCCTGTTGGCCCATCATCTCTTTCTCTTTCCCGAGTTTGAATCCCTAGACTCTCTCTGTACAAGGAAAGCAAAGAGTCTGGGATAGAAGAGGAAGATCTGGGTGAATGTGATGGGGAGAGCTTGCTTTTAATAGCTAGTAATTATTTTCAATATATTTTCACTGAATTTGACCTCAACTGTTATGGTACTCGCAAACACAGCCCTTGGATTAAATTAAAAATTAAAAAAGCCATTAAACCCTGATTCTACCAATGTGTTAAAAAGGACAAGAAAAACTAGGTTCTTTTTTTTCAATTTGTTGGGTGTTCTTGGCTTTGGAATATTGCCATTAGGTTATTAAACATCTGACTGAGTATTTCAAACTATGTGCCTATGCCAGAAAGTTTAAAACTTTCAGCAACCTGCTCCCAGAAATCAGGAGTTCAATCCAACAGTTACCAGAAATGCTCTTAAACCTTCTGCTTCCAGGTCAGGAAGTTTTTGGCAGCCCGTGGACTCTGCTGCAGGTTGTGCTCCTGAAGGAGTGTTGGACCACGCTGTTTGGCGGAAGGGGGGTGGGGGTGGGGGTGGGGGTGGGGGGACCTGAGCCCTCTGCTCGTGCTTCACAGCAACTCCTGCCATTGCAGTGCAACCCAGTCTCAGCAGAACTGGACGACAACGGTTCCCGAGAACGTGGCTCTGGGTTTACCTTTAATGTCCTAATGATGAGGGGCTGTCTCCCTCATCGTTATGTATGAAGATCCCTAGGCTCCTTGCTTTTGTGGAAATGGGCAGGCTTTCTTGGCCTGGACTCAGCAGTGTGCTGGCAAATGTTTAACAACCAGCAACAAAGAGCCCTGATGAGAAGCACTTGTCATGGCCTTTCAAGAGACTGGCCTAGAAATGTAGAATTTTTTTAAACTATGAAATGTTCAAGCACACAGAAAAACAAAGGGAATCAGACAATAAATGTTCATGTCCTCACCAACCAACTTTGATGAAATCTGAACATTCTGTGATGTTTACTTCAGAGTTTTCTTTTAAAGAGACAGTTGAGGACCGCTGGGTCCCCTCTCTGCCCTCCCTCCCCCTTTCCCTGCACAGAGCCAACTGCTGTCTGAACTCTGCCTCGATCTTCCCCAGGCCCGTGGGATGGATGTTCTTCAGGCTCTCACCACTGTGTGAAGGCTGGCATCTACTCTGATGAGTCAGTACGAGGTTTTCAATACTTTGAATTCCACCCTTGCCTGCATGTTTCCCAACATGTGTTTGTTTGTATGTACAATATGTAATATTGTTTTGCATGTTTTAAAATTTGAATATGTTGTATTATAATGCACATAACCTTTTTGATAAGTTTTATTGAGATATAGTTCACATACCATACAATTCATCTATTTAAAGTGTACAATTCAATATTTTTCAATATATTCACAGAATTGCACAACCATCACTACAATTAATTTTATAACATTTTCATTATCTGCCTCCAAAAAAACCTGTGCCAGTTAGCAGTCACTCCCCTTCCTCCCACCTACCCTCAACCTCCCACACCTAGCAACCACTAATCTGCTTTCCGTCTTTATGGATTTACCTATCCCAGTCATTTTATATAAATGGAATCATACAATATGCAACCTTTTGTGTCTGACTTCTTTCACTTAACATAGCATTTTTATGGTTCATCCATGTTGTAGCATGTATTGGTACTTCATTCTCTTTTACTGTCTAATAGTCCGTTGTATGGAAGTATCTCATTTTATTTATTTATTCAACTATCAGTGGATATTTGGCTTGTTTCTACTTTTTGGCAAGATGAATAATGCTGCTCTCAACACTTCTGTACAAACTTTTGTATGAAGACATGTTTCAATTTGGGGAGGTATATACCTAGAATGGAATTGCTGGGTCATATGGTCAATCTATATTCAAGCCTTTGAGGAGCTGCTAGACTGTTTTCCAAAGACGCTGCATCATTTTACATTCCCACCAGCGGTGCATGAGGGTCCCCATTTCTCCATGTCCTTGTCAACACTTGTTATTGTCTGACTTTTTGATTATAGCCATCCTAGTAGGTGTGAACTGGCATCTCATTGTGGTTTTGATTTGCATTGCCCTAATGACTAGTGATGTTGAGCATCTTTTCATGTACTTGTTGAGCATCTTTTCGTGTAGTTGGTTATTTGTACCTTTTTTTGGAGAAAAGTCTATTCAGATCTTTTGTCCACTTTTAAAAATTGAATCACTTGTCTTTTTATTATTGAGGCAAAAGAACTCTTTATACATCTAGATCTAAGTCCTTTATCAGATATACGATTTGCAAATATTTTCTCCCATTCTGTGGGCTGTCTTTTCACTTTCTTGATGGTGTTCTTTGCTGTACATACCTTCTGAAACTTTTTAAGTTAATAAACTTGGAGAAAACAGAATTATTCAATTAGAAACATGGAACACTAGTATATTAATTTTAACCAATTTCAACCTCTGTATAGTACTCAACAGTAGCAGTATTGTGGATTAACTTATCGGTCCATTCTCTTCTCAATGGAAATTTGGGCCATTTCCAGTATTTGGCTGTGACAAGTGATGCCACCAGGAACATTCTTGTCCATGTCTCCTGGGGCACGTTTCCAAGTGTTTGCTGGGTAAATACCTAGGAGAGGAACACCTGAGAAAGACTTTGGGTCTGAATGTGTGTCTTCAGGTTTATTAGATATTGTCAAATTATTTTCCTTTGTTACCAGCAGTGTATTAGAGACCTCAGTGTGGGACATCTTTGCTAATACTTTGTACTGGTTGACATTTAAATTATAGCTATTTAGATGGGTATGAAATTGAATCTCCTCACTGTTTTAAAATGTGGCCTTATTGACTGTCAAAATATGGCAGCCTATGAATGATAGATAAGCTGCTGGGGCTGTTTTGTAATTTGTAACACAGAGTTAAGAAATTGTAACAATATGTCCTTGTGTATTGATAGCTCTGGAGATCCTCATGTAAATAGAACAATATGAATAACTGTACAGAATGTTTGCATGGTTCTTCTGCACAGTCTTAGTTGGCTGTGTTACATCATTGAGAATGTAGACTATATTTAGTGTGGAGCATATTTCAAATTTGCACTATGAACTTTTTACTATTGATTGGTATAAAGTTCTAGGTATTTATTAGTATAAGAGGTTTGCAAATTGTTTAGCTCCTGGAAGTCCTATAAAAGCAGAATACATCCCCATTCCCATTCTTGGTCCCCAGTCTTCACCTAGCTGGTAATTCCAATTCCTTCAGCATTTTCTCATATAGTTAAACTTTACTCTTTGGTCTTTTAAACGTTAATGTTTTAAAACATCACATTACTACACATGTAATACATACATAACTTTGTTGTAAAGCTTTCAAAATTAATCCCACTTTCAAGGCAAAGATTAAGTAATTAAGACCACTGTAGTGTTTTTGTTTTAACATTTTTAGTGGAGTGAAATTTGCCAGATAGCTTGTATTCTAGATATCTCATTAAAGTTATACTTAAACCAATATAATATTTATGCAAAGAAGAAACTTTTAATGGCAAATAAAGGATTCCTTTTTCCTGACTAGAATATGTTTCAAAAGGATAGTAAGAAGTTTCAATTTGAATTGTGAGGTCTCTAAAATGTGAATAGACAAGGTTTTTTAGCTGAGGTTCTTGTATGAGTGTTGATCTGTTGTTTTAATATGCATAGATAGATCCCACAGTGTAAAACAAGCACACAAAAAACTAATGATGAAGTGAGGATTCTAATGGGGAAAGCTTTGTAAATGTTGTATTCCTTAATTTACACGAAATGCTTTTTTAAGGTGATTTTTAACAGACAGATTCTCTTATAGAAGGTTTAGGGTCACACTGTGCTCAGCCTTTCACATATAGTCATTAGTCCATCATTTACTCCTCACCAAAAACCTGGGAGGCAGGTAGTACCTCACTCAGCCTGGCTTTTGCTGTTTGCCAGAATCTTCCACACATTTAGGTGATACCAGCTTAGGCTCTGAAAATAAACTAAGCTTTAGAGTCTTTGGCTATTTTCCTCCAAAAAGTTTTCAAAAGCCAAGAAAGTTCAAGAACTTTATTAAAGATAGTTGGTCCTTGTAGCTGTACCATGGAGCATTCTCCTTCAGAGTAGAAGGTACAGTCAGGAAATGCTGAGAGGTTCTGTCTAAATTCTACTTTACTGAAGTGAAGTGGTGAAAGATGAAAGTTCAGCCTCAAAGTTATTTTTCACTGAAAATTGGGTAGATTCCAGTTTGCACCAGACTTTCTTGGCCAGACTCACTCATGTCTCTGGGCGGAGCTCAGGGCTCTCTGTGTAGCTGGCAGAGCCTGGCCCATGGAAGCTCCTCAAACAGAGAGAGGTAGGGTGTGGAGACGAGAGGTTCTGACCCCTGTCCCCAAGCCAGTGACCGTCCAGTGGTTTCACAGGCTTTGTATCAAAATGACCACGGAGGTACTGTCGGCCAGATGTGGAACACCACACAGGAACGGATTCAGAGTTGACTAAGAATGAAAATCTCCTACTTCACAGGCCCTGCAGGTGTTCAGCTTCTGCTGGTGTTATCTGCCTCTTAAGTAGCTATTATGAAATTACAGAGAGACCTGGATTAGATCTGGTGTATCATTTTAGCTTTCACCCATTAGCTCTGCGTTACTTCTCTGTGCCTCAGTTCCCTCATCTGAAAATTGGGGATAATAATAGTGCTATCCCACAGGGCTGATGTGAGGATTAAGTGAGATTATAAACATAAAAGTGCAGGAACAGTACCTGGAAAATAGGAAATGCACAATAAATGTTAGACAGGACTTTGTGTTATTATTAATGACACATCCAATAAAGTCAGGGGAAAATAATATTAATTCTTGATGTGTTGGCTAAATACAATTATTTGGCTAAGCCTGTAAACTTCTTGGAGATCATTTAGGTGCCTTCAATTAGGTGCAGAATCAACCTGGGTCTTCTCAATGTACAGTCAAACTGAACTCGCAGAAGAAGAGTAATTTGGCACGCCATGTAAAAATGTAGCGTTAGCAGATGGTTTTGTAAATCTGAATCATTTTTATGGTTTCAGGACATATATATTGACACAGAACTAGTTTGTGAATTCATTTTAATATTAAAAATCAGAAAGCACATACACTACTATATCAACATGGCAAATATTTTTAAATATCATAAAAATTAAGTTTGAAATAAAAAGCCACAAAAATATTATTTTACTGAAAACAGACTACAAAGGAGTTCATCTTTAAACTATCTTGAGTTTTAACTTCCTGGCTATTTCTTGACTGAACACAATTAAGAAATGTCCAAGTCAATAGTTAAGTAAATAGGGTTTTAAACAACTTACAATTAAATTTTTTCCTATTTTTAATCAACAAAGAGAATTAAGAACACACACAATCCCTTCAAATTAAAATCTGTTTGGATAGTGTCATTGCAGATCATAATTGTAGCAAATCTAAGTTTTATCTAAATAGATAATTCTCTATAATTACAGCAATTGTTACATCATTATGAACCTTCACCAAAACTTACATTGTTCAAGAGCAAGTCATTTTTCTTTTCAAGAAGTGGCTCATGAATGTTTTCTTTAGTAAATTATGATAAATCAGCAGTAATATCTTAAATAAATATCTTCTAACATTTTCCCTTGATTTCCAGGCCCAAAGTGAACAATTTATTTCAAGAGAATTATTTCTGCTGACAGGGAAGTTAAAAAAAATCATTCAGCTAGGAAGGTTTCCTGATAATCACGGAATCTTTGAAAGCTTGGCCCTGGCCATCATTAGACCACGGTCTAACCTCAGGGTCCCCTCGCTGAGAGGAAACCCGGGTGAGAACTGAGTCTCCTCATTACTGGAGGGCATGCCTGCCAGCACAGACCATTCTGGAAGAGAGAAATCTAAATAGAAGCATAAATAGCCACAGACAAACTTCAGGAAATAGCAGTAAGGGGGAGTCACCAAGGTTGTCAAATCTTGGGTTTTTTGATTTGGGAGGTGAGATGAAAAAGCAGGAACTATTCTTTAGTCCTTCATGAAATAGAAATATTTGCCAGTCCAACTAATGGAAAAACACCATGATGCTTCAAAAATTTCCAGAGAGTAACGATTAAAACTATGATTTGGTTAGGTTTTTTAAAAACTTTTACATGTAGAAAAGTGTGCAAATCATAAATATACAGCTTGATTAATTTTTCTCTGCTAAAATTGTGGTAAAAGTATACATAGCCCCAAATTTAGCATTTTTGGGTGTACACTTCAATAGCATTAAGTACATTCACATTGTTATGCAACAACTACCACCATCCACCTCCAGAAGTTTTTCATCTTCCCAAAATGAAACCCCATCCCCATTAAACACTAACTCTCCACTTCCCCTCCCCCTAGGCCTGGGCAGCCACCATCCTACTTTCTGTCTCTCTGAATTTGGCTACTCTAGGTATAAGTCACATAAGTGGAATCCTACAATATTTGTCCTTCTGTGCCTGGCTTATTTCACTCAGCATAATATGTTTTTTTTTTTGTAAGGAAGATCAGTCCCGAGCTAACATCCATGCTAATCCTCCTCTTTTTGCTGAGGAAGACCGGCTCTGAGCTAACATTTATTGCCAATCCTCCTCCTTTTTTTCCCCAAAGCCCCAGTAGATAGTTGTATGTCATAGTTGCACATCCTTCTAGTTGCTGTATGTGGGACGTGGCCTCAACATGGCCGGAGAAGCGTCGGTGCGCGCCTGGGGTCCCAACCCGGGCCGCCAGTAGGGGAGCGCTCGCACTTAACCGCTAAGCCACAGGCCGGCCCAGTATAATATCTTCAAGGTGCAGCTTGAACAGTTTTATCAAACTGAACACACCTGTGTAACCAGTGTCCCGATCAAGAAACAAAGCATTGCCAGCACCCAAGAAGCCCCTCTGCCCCACTTCCAGTCAGTACGCACTACCCTTGTGCGATCATGAGGGAAAACATGTCCTTAGTCAGTGAGAGGAGGGAGGCAGAAGAGGGAAGACTGAAGTTTCCACCTCTCTCCTCCCCAGTAGGAGAAACTGCACAGTTGATCTGTTTTGTGCATTAGACTTTAGCCTACCTGCCAAGGAAAAGCTTGGAAACTGTTGGTTTAGGAAATGTTCACATTTCACTCCCAGATTGTCTGGATAAGTGCCTCAAGTCTGCTATTCTACTAACTCCCATTTTTGTGACTGTTCAGGCGGTAGCTCCTATAAGGAAGCCTTCTTTGAGTGCTCTTAGTGCCTTCCTGCCAAAATGTAGTCTAGCCATATAATGGAATGTTATGCAGCCTTAAACAAGAAAGAAATTCTGTTACATGCTACAACATGGATGAACTTGGAGGACATTATGCTAAATGAAATAAGCCAGTCACAGAAGGACAAATACTGAATGATTCCACTCATATGAGGTCTCTAAAGTAGTCAAAGTCACAGAAACAAAAAATAGAGGGGCTGTGGGGTGGGGAAATGAGGATTTGTTGTTTAATGGGTATAGAGTTTCAGTTTTGCTGAATGAAAAAGTTCTAGAGATCTGTTGCACATCAATATGAATATACTTAACACTACTGAACTGTGCACTTAAAAATGGCTGAGATGATAACTTTTATGTTATGTGTTTTTTACCACAATTAAAAAAAAAAGTTTAAAAAAAGGTGAGCTTTCTAATTCTAGAGCTGTTTGCCTTTCGAGAAGTCGTTTAACTTCTCTCCTTGGGACTCTGGCAAAAATGAGGGAAGTGTCAATATTAACCTGCCTGAAAGAGTTTCTATAAATAAATGCCTAGGCAACTCTCAATTAAACAGAAGTATCACATTGCCATCATAAGAGTTGGTGTGCACACTTTATTATCTACCTGAAAGAAATGACTTGGAAATCTCTCACTTTCATAAAATCATATTTCCTGATCTAGATACAAAAGATCTCGTAGTTTAATTACACAAAAAGTATACAATATTACATGAAGATTTGCAAAGACACCAGTCAATTTGCAAAGTCTTGCTTCTTTCTTTTTAAAGCAAGAGTAAGTAATAATGGGTAAAATCATATTTTCTTATTCCTAACATGTCTGACTTTTACTCGGATGGTCTCTGGTTTGTGAGGATTTACTACACTTTCTTTTAGTTTAAGTTACAAGAAAACCTTGAAACACAGAAGCCAGCAGTAGGCACAGTCGGAAGATCCCTTTGCTAACTCCCCAAACATCTGGAAGTAGGTAATTCTCTGACAGTGTCCTCACATCTAATGAAGGGAGCATCTTTCAACTAGGAGCTATCCACACAGCCAAGGGAAGACCCCAAATCTGTGTTTTCATTAACTTTGGACTGAGAATCAACAGAAAAGATATCAACTCAGATAAACAGGCAAAAATATTGAACAGACTACTCATAATTATACTCACAGCCACCATATAAATCAAAGAAATTCACAATTTGAGTAATATAATTAGATAGCTGTTGGGGGTCTATGAAATCACAAAATATTTTTACAATTTAATTAGAATTATGGATGTTTTTCCACTTGTATTTGTCAGATTTTTAAAAATACTAAGTTTGTGCTATTTTTATAACCGCCCCACACTATTTGAGAGCATGCTATAAACAAATGAACCCAGTTCATTTTGTTCATGCACAGGAAGCTCAAGTCAAGCGTGGAAACGGCAGTGAGCCGGCTGTGCAGGGTTTTATTGGTACCTGCCGTTTACTTTGCAGATGCCAGAGGGTGAGCACGCATAGCTCTTATTTTCTCAGATACAGGAAAAATGGGACATGACACAGACTCACCTTGCTTCTAGGAAGTGAGCAAATGCTGTGGTGAAGGGCAGATACAGGAGAGAACAAAAATAGCAACCAAGCAGATCAGGATTCAAAGCTGATTTTCACCACAGTCTAACGGAGGAGGAGACCGACAGTGACTAGATTACACGTGGTAGGATCGTAGTTATGACCCAGGTAAGCACAGAGTGGTGGGTTCCGGAAAGTCACCTCACTCAGGCTAGGCTCGGGAAACGGGATTAGAGAAATTTCCCTGGAAGAGGAGATCCCAATCTGAACAGAGAAAGGTGTTCTGGGCAGAGGACACAGCATGTGGAAGTCCCACAGGTGAGCGGGAGCAAGTCCAGGGAATTCAAGTCGTCTAGTGTGACCGGAGGCGAGAAGAGGGCGTGAGCTACGTGGAAGCCTCCGAGGCGAGAAAGGCAGCCGTGCGCATTGCCTGCTGTGGTCGGGAGCTGGACTTGATCCTCAGGCTGTGGGGAGTCCTTGAAGCGTGTTCAGCAGCGGGAACGTGCTGAGGACGACGTTGAGAAAGAGCGTCCTGGCGGGGGTGAGGAGGGCGGGCCGCGAGGGGCCGTGCCCAGCAGAAGGGAGCCGGCCAGAAGCCGGGTCACCCCAGGCAATCAGTCCTGATGAACCGCAACCAGGATGCGTGCTCGCGCCTCGTGGGGCAGCCGCGAGGGCGTTGGACGGCGCCCCTCCCAAGCTGCTGTCCCAAGGGGTGCATGAGGCACCACCACCCACCCTGGGAAGGAGTAGGTCTGGAGGAGCGGAATGTTGGGTCCGGTCTGGGGTGTGTTGACTTCGATGTGTCTGTGGTGTCTGGCCATACGCTAGATGGTCTGGAGCCCCTAGGAGGGCTCTGTGAGGGAAACAAAAACGCGGAGGCCCGAGCTGTGGGCAGGGAGGGAAACGCTGGTAGAGAAGGAGATCACCCGGAGACAGGCCATCGAACGGGGGAGTTGGCCGAGGACAACTCAGGAACAAGGGACATCTGAGGAGTGAGCAGAGTGAAGTCGGTGGATGAAGCTGAGACAGACAGCTCCCGTCCAAGAGGCAGGAGAACGCGGAGCCAGTGGGGTCAAGGATGGCCGTGGGCGAGGAGCTCCCTGCCCTTCCCGCCAGGCCGTCTGGGGGACACGCGTTTGCACAAGGCCCGGCAGTGGCGGGGGCGCGCGGGGCGGGTGCGCGCTGTGGCCCGGAGGCCGGCTGGGCACCGGCTGCAGCGCGCCCGCCGTTGAAGCCTGGTGCTGCCAAGCCTGCGCGAGGGCGCTCCCCTGCCCGGTGCCCGCTGGCGGCCGCCGGGAGGCCGCCGGGCTGAGTCCCCGGAGCGCTTGCAGCAGCCCCGGCGGGCCGCGCCTCTTCAGGAAGCGTGGCTGGTAACACTGATAGCACACGCGGTTCTGCTCCGGGAGACTACTTTATAACACCGGCCTGTAATGTAAACTCCTCGTCCTATTTGGCTCTAAAAGTAATTACAATGCCTTATATTAGTTTATGAAACTATATTGGAATTAAATAGGGAAATTCACAATCTATTTTTTTCTCAAACATTAGAGTTTGGTTTTTAAGAGTAAGAAACATGTCCGTTTGTTAAAGTACCATAGAATCTTTTCACTCTACTGTTCAGAAGTGAGAATCTAATCACCCGTTATTTGACCAAGTGAACTAAGAAAACATCCTGACAAGGCTGTATTAAAATTCAGAGATTCTGAACTGAAGAACTAGATTTTCTTCTTTTACTGATTATATGATATCTTCTTTTCCAAGCAAGATAACTACTGAACTTTAAAATAAGACGCAGATACATTCCTTTTTCTAAACAACACAGCATAGAATACAAGAGCTACCTCATTTTAAAGAAATGGACGGTAAACTAACTTGGGAAAGATCTCTATTAGACACATAATGCCATTGTCACAGCATCTCTTGTAACAGTCTGACCTAGAGAGTTGTGTGTGCTATTAAAATAGGATTTAAAAAAAGTGAAAAGAATTAGAACCCCTGCAGTGATGATCAATGACAGATTTAATACGAGTTAATCTCTCCAGCAGTGTGTGAGGTGCTGAGGGTTTTGACAGAATTTGGGAAATTCGGGCTCCTCATATCTCTGGACTCTCTAGCTCACTCTGTGGACAAGAGGTAGTTTTTTTTTTCTGAATGAATTAATAACTTAAGACCCTTAGGCAGAACTAGATCCTTACACATGTAAATAGGAAGGAGAAAAATCCAGATGCCTGTAGGAAACACAGCACAGGAGACTGATAAAGCACCAGCCAGGATGTAGAGCACATTCCATTTCTACAGAAATGCTGAACTAAGAAAAATGTCAGGTCAGTAACGAAGAAAGACAGGGAGGAACTGTAATACAGGTGAGTCCAGCCCCCTGAAGAGATTTCACAGAGGGGGAGAGACTGCAGGCAGGGCAGTGGGAGGCACACGTTTTACTGAGCAGCTACTACATCCTCTGCGTCGTGCTTGCGCTTTACACCTATTATCTCCTGTCATCCCTACCAGGGCACCGAGTGGAGCCTTTCCATTGGAAAGAGGGCCCTAGTTCTGTGGCTGATTCACAGACACCAACACACAACAAAAGTTGGCATTAAAATTATTTTCAGAAAATAACGTAAGACTACTTTTCTTTGTCTCAGATTATTAGTGGGACCTTGAAGTTTACTGACTGAGACCTGGATGCCTCATTTGTGCAGTTTGGTCCTGGGCCTGACTCACTAGAAGGCCTTAGTGAAATCATTTTCCATCTGTAAGTGCGTTTCCTTGCTAAGATGAAACTAAAAATACATATTATCTTCATGAGTTATGGTAAGGACTAGCTGAGTAATCTTTACTAAGAAATTGCAACTTTTCCAATTAAAAAAGGGGAGAAAAAAATGTATTTCATCATAGAGGAAATCTGTTTGGGAGTTGCTTGATCCTAAAGTGATAAAATGTAAATAAAAAACTTTCTTCAACCTCCTGCTTTAGACCACAAGACAAAAACTGGCTGAATTCCAGTGCTCTTGGACGCTGGCTGAGAAACGGTACAGTTGCAGTGAGCAGCTCAATCACTCAAGCCGGCTTCCAGAAGGCAGGGTGTACTCAGGAGAGCGGTCTGTGTGTCTCTGTGCTGTTGTTCACACCACACTGTGGTTCCCCACGGAGCTGAGCCTCTCATCCCCCTGTGCCCCCAAAAGTCACTATTCCAGGGGCTAAGTCCTTTGTCAGTGTTTCTTTGGCATTTATATGACTTGTTTTTTGGCTTCATACAAATCTAGTTTTATAAGCAGTGGGTTTTTAAATTTTAAACGGAAAATTCTGCCCCACTGGCATTATTTTTTTATAATTTTATTCCTCTCTTTAATTTGAGTGACCAATTCTCATAGCTAAGGTTTTGAGAGGCAGCTCAGAATGGCAGAAGGAGCCTCAATGTGAAAGGCAGGAGATGAATCCTGGTTTTGCCCCTAACTCTCGTGTAGCCTTGGACATGTTACTTGCCTCTTTAAGCTTCAGTTTCTCTGACTGTACGATGATATTAACCTCGTAGGGTTGCTGTCAGGATTAGAGATCTTTTCTTTATTCCTTTCAGGAAACAAACATACATTGAGTACCAAGTTCCTCACCCGGTAATATGGCTGCAAACAAGGCCAACATCCTGCTCGTATGGCGCAAACACTCCAGTTGGGAGCTGTACATAAAGTTGTTGGGTCGAGAACTTGTGTCATAGCCGGTCAACAATCCACAGGCATGGTGGGCACCTCTATACTGGGTGCTGACGAGCTCTTCCTTTATCCTCCAGACACAGGAGAAAGGAACACTTCGAGGGCTCATTTGGTCTCATATTGCTCCCATTTTTACTAGTTATTCCAACAATAGTTACTGAACAGCTGGTTCCCATGTGCAGGGACTTCTGCCAGGTACCAAGAATGAATGGGATGTGGCCTTGTCCCCAAGGGGCTGACAGTCAGGGGAGGACATAGACGCTTAAAGAGGGAATTACACTTCAGCGTGCTGAGTACTATGAGAATCTGGAGGGAACGCTTCTGAGCTGGGTCTAGGAAACTGAGTCCTGAAAGATGAAGAGACTTTTGTAAAACAAGGCAGGGTGGCACAGTCGGGAAATGGAGAAGGTATTCAAGATGGAAAGGATCGAGGCACAGGCTTGCAGGGGACAGAGTCTTTGCTGTATAAAATAATTCAGTATGAAGTATGGAGCCTGGAGGGAGGGAGTGACAGATAAGAGGTGAGAATGAAAACTGGGTAAGTGAGGAGGGTCAACCTTGTGTGGATGCTCAGGAATTTAAAGCCTCTTGTGCGGGGGCCTGAGATTTGTGTTTTAGAGAGAACAATGGAGAAGGCAGATGAGAGACTCGTAGTGAGGGGCTGGAGCCTGAGCAGGACTGGTGACAGGAACAGGCATGACATGGGAGCTATGACATGAAAGGGATCCATGTCTGAGGGAGGTGGACGAGACAGTGTGAGTGGTTGGGGTGAGGATGAGGAGAGGAAGAGAAGTTGAGGCTGGGGCCTGGGTCCCCCAGGGAGGATGGTGCTGCCATTTACCAGGGGAGGCAGGAAGTACAGTCTTTGGGGACAAATGCCCCCTCCAGTTCTAGCCAGCCCCATGGCCCTGAGAAAATTACTAAACTCTCTGCCTCAGGTTTTCCATCTAAAAATGAGGATGATGATACATAACCTCACAGAGCACAGCTTTCTCGTGTGGGTGAAATAAAATAGCACGTGTAAAGTCCTCGGAACAGTGCCTGGAGCATCCCAATCTGCAATAAGTGATAGTTGTTATTCTTGGGGAACAGAGGAAGAGAGAGTCTTGGAGGAGAAAGAAGGCTTAGGAGGAGCAGGAGGTCTAATTCTGTTTCAAATCCAAAGAGGCTGCCTCATACTTTAAGAACACCACCCTTGTCAAAAGAAGGTGAACTCATCGATGGAGCGTCGCCTTACTGTGTGCTGGCTGTGCAAACGCAGAGCAACTCTCTTCCGAACAGATTTATGAAATCTGGGACATGCAGGACTGCGGACCCCACATTTGCCTCAAGGCTGCAGCAAGAGAAATGTAAAGGAAATGTTAATGCATCGATCCCTCTAGATTGTTTAGTCTACTATGTTGGAGACAAGGCTGGATCCCGATGAGATTGTGAAGTGGGTGCAGTGTATTTTACCATAACTGCTGCCAGCTGCTCTGCTGTTTCTCTAAAGATCTAGTCCTTCTATGTCATTTCATGGCACCAATAACTAATAAGTTTTTAGTGGATAATTTTAAAAGTATATGCACCCTAAAAGGAAAATTGATGACCGAGGCATTTCAAGGTCATCCTGCACCTCCTCTCACTCACCCAACAAGCGAGCTGTAAAATTTAGGATAACAGAGAGCTTTGCTAAGGCCCCTCCTGGACACTCGTCACCATTTATTAAAGACTCTGGGACCTGATTCTTCCTCTTCCTCCTTACATTTGCCTTCATTCTGGACACATCCGACGCTGTGACCTCTTAGCTCCTTGACCCAGTGACCTTACTCTCTGCTGGGCCACAGCTTCCCGTTCTCACGGTGCAGAATGTGAAGTCTGAACCGTGTTATCTCTTGAAACTGCTCCACCTCCAAAATCACAAATTCAAACATCCTCCTTGCCAGCCACAAACCCTGTCACTGCAGCCTCTTGTGCAAGGATTCCCACCACAGCCGTCCTTCTACCTCTGGATGACTTGCACAGCTGCCTACCTTCTCCCCATTCATGGGCCCCTCCTCTGTTAACTTGCAAGATTTAAGTTGGATTCGGGAGCCCATGATGCCACCGACTTTCTTGCAAGCTCTCTACTTTAACACGCCCTCCTTTTGTTGCACATGCCTGGCAAACTCGAACCTGAATGAACTCAACTGTACTCACTGCCTGTCCTTGATGAGGCAGCTGAGCACTGTGGAGCACTGCTGAGGAAAGCTGCCCAACCCGGCAGACAGGTACCATTATGCACCCTGGATCACTAAGCACACGGGTGCTCCCTCCTGCTGCAATCTCACTATGCTTCTCTGATCCACATACTCTCTCACCCTCTGAAAAAACTTTCCAAATATTTTCCCTCTGTTTCAACCTCAGATATGTCCAACTTCTCCCTCATTGACCTCGCTTCATATTTCATGAAAAATAGAAATACCAGACAAGACCTCTCTCAACTTCGTGCCACCCAATCCACAGCCCACTTGCATCTGCCCTGGTTTTCCTCTCCTCTGGATACAATGGAGTGGCCGTTCCCGCTCTAAACAAGACTTATTTTCCATTCTGCTCGGACCTGAAGATGCTGAGAAGAGGTTTATGGTTGCAGCAATGTGGAGGTCACTGGTGACCCTAACAAAAGCCATATTGAAGTGAGATGAGAAGGAACTAGAAGGTGAAGAAAGCAATAAGACAGCTATAGACAATTCATTTGAGAAATGTGATTATGAAGGGAGGCAATTACTTACTGCTTTCTCCAAAACCTTAGGCTATCAGTTATTGCCTTTATGTTTCCCTTCTTCCTCTCTGTCCATTCCCTTCTGCCCTTAAATATACAAAGGTCCCAGTAGCAACAGCTAGACAAACAAGAAACAAAAACCACCCTTCAACCTTGCTGCCCTCAGCTATTGGCCTAGTAGTTGCTTCCTTCATAATCAGATTTTTCCAATGGGTGGTCTACAGCTGTCTTGCTGCTTTTTCCACCTTCTAGTTCCTTCAAATCTCACTTCAGTATAGCTTTTATTAAAGTCACCAGTGACTTCTAGATTGCTGGAACTCAAAACCACTTCTCAGGCTCCCGAGGTGTCTCCCTGAGGCAGTTCTCATGGCAGAGTCTTGCAGGTTTGGGAAGGTAACTTCCAAAGACATGTCATCAGTTTAACAAATCAACCCCACACTTACTGACTGCATACTCTATGTGAGGCACTGGCTTAAGTAATGGGACTTCACAGTTGCCTAAGACACAGCTCTGTTCTCAAGGGCCTACAGGCTGGCGGTGGGAAAGAGCAATGGTGATACACTGAGCTACAGGCAGTAAGTGAAGCAGATGGAGCCCAGGGAGCACAAAGAAGGAAGGATCAGCCTTCTCTGCAGCGATCAGGAAAGCTGATGCCTAAGCTGGAGTTTGAAAGGAGACCTGGAGTGGCTGCAAGGTAGGGGAGCACGTTGCAGGCAGTGAAAACATTCAGCAGTGGGGATCCTATCACAGCAGTGACATGCAGGGAACCTTGTGTCATGTGGGACTGCAAAAGCCTGGGGTGGAAGTGACGATGGAGTGGGGAAGGCAGGTGGGGCTGGATAGATGGCGATCTCTGACCAGGAATGCACAGGTGCTCACACCGAGGATACTGGCCTCTAGATATTTCTCCAGTCCCAATGACATCAGAGTCACTATATTTAATATAGGTATGGTCCTATGTGTTAGCAGGTGCTGAATAAATGAAGAATAGTAGAATATTTTAGCTCATGAAACTTGCCACTTTATTTGTATTGTTTGAATTAAAAGTGTTAATGCATCAAAACTGCTCAGAACACAGTTAGGCACAGAGTATGAGAGGCAGTAGAGCACAATGGTTAGGGCACCAATATATGGACTAGATAGCAAGGTTTGTGTCCTGGCTTCATTACTTACCACGACCTTAGCCAAGTTACTTAGCCTCTTTGTGTCATCTGTACATTGGGAATTCTCTCTCTTTTTTTTTTTTTTGTGAGGAAGATCAGCCCTGAGCTAACATCCATGCTAATCCTCCTCTTTTTGCTGAGAAAGACCGGCTCTGAGCTAACATCTATTGCCAATCCTCCTCCTTTTTTTTTTTCCCAAAGCCCCAGTAGATAGCTGTATGCCATAGTTGCACATCCTTCTAGTTGCTGTATGTGGGATGTGGCCTCAGCATGGCCAGAGAAGCGGTGCCTCGGTGCGCGCCCGGGATCCGAACCCGGGCCGCCAGCGGCGGAGTGCGAGCACTTAACCGCTAAGCCAGGGGCCGGCCCATGTACACTGGGAATTCTGATAGTACCTAATTCACAAGGTTATCCTGAGGGTTAAATGAGTTTGTGTAAAGCCCTTAACTCAATGCTTTGTAACAATTCATAATAGTTGTTCATAATTACCATTAATAGTGTGATTAACAATTATCTCTAATAATTTAAATTATGATTAAATAATTATTGACATTATTATGAAATCCCCCCAGAGCTCTGATTCCTAAAGCACCCCCCGTGCCCCCACCAGTGTATTCTTTTCCCAGCACGTCTGTGTCTTTTGCTAACTCAGGAGTCAGATCACTCACCAAGTGTATCTCTCAGCTGATGGAAGGGATTTGCATGCTAGACACCAGCGTGAGAAATTGGTAGCAACAATCCATAGACCTAAACATCATGATATTCCAAAGTCTAGATAGCTCTTCTTCCTCATTTAAAGTATGATTGGATAAATCATGTATAAACAAGTATGTCTGCATGGAATTATGTTCTAGAAGGCTAAAGGAGGAAATAACTGCTCTAGGTGTACACTCTGGCGGGTTCAGAGGACATTCTCCCCATATTCTTTGTTTATTGTCATGTCAGCTTTCAAATTTACTGTTCAACTAGTCCAAAGAGCATGTTTTTATATTCTGAAAAACTTATCAAGCAACAGTGTAAAACAACAGAAATCAGTTGCAAAGCTTTCACTTTTAAAGAGTTTCCAAGCACCCTGCCCTTTTCCTAAAGGACTCTTTTCCCTTTTATGGATGAGCACCAGGCTCCAAGACAGTGTAAATAGAGCTTCCTGTTCCAGGGAAGTGCTGGCTCCTGCAGGAGCCCAGGGGTCCTTTGGGAAAAGTTGATAGGAACTATGAGCTGTATGTGACCTGAGGCCCAGGAGCCAGCTGAGCCAGCAGGGAGGGAAACACATTTAACAGCCCCTTTGTGCAGATCGAGGTCCCAGAAGCACTTCTGGGAAAGTAAGCCTGGTGCCATACACACAGTCTTTGCGAAGAATGGCAGGGAAGCTGGCCGAGCTGGAGAAGGACGTTCCCAGATTAGACGCCCAAATCTTGGACCTGGCTGCTTTGAAGAACTGAGAGATGTCTGGAATTCCCACAATTTGGGGATCCTGTGCTTCACATGAGTGGAGATTTAAAAATCAGAAAAAAACAAATTGACTCTGCACAACTTAACTCCAGTCTAATAGCAAATATTTTTCAGGGTGCTTAATGTTTACACAATAAGGACATGAAAATTAAAATCTATTTTTCTTCTTTCTTGACCTTAAAATTTCGCCATACTTTTAAATGACAATAATAAAAGCGTTATTTATTTGTGATTGAGTTGATATGTCATTCATTCTGATAATTTTGATCTTTGACTTTTGTGTGCTTCACAGTCTCAGCAATGGTGGCAAGAAAATAAACAGAAAAGTATAACTAATCCTTTTAGACTTACTCATAATGATATTATGACAATTACTAATATTATTTTGATGATAGCTAACATTTACTGAGCTTTTGCTATGTGTTAAGCAGTGAATTTAAGCCAATAGACTCCATCAGTAAAAAATTGTTTAAGCATGAACCAACAAATTGTGTTTGCTAATTCAATATAAAGTTCAAATATACCACTACGCTATTATGTACGCTTAGAAAGCATAAACAAAAATAGAAATTAAAGGAGTGACATGAATAAACAAATAGAAGTTCTTATATTTTCTTTTTGCCTAAAGTGGTTTGTCTACTAATGGAGTATGGGCACCCCAGTTTGGAGACCACTCGGCAAACACTGTATAAACTATTAATATTTCCATTTTAAAGATGAGCAAATTGAGGCAAACAGAGGTGAAGCCCATGCCCAGGGTCACCGGGGTATCACCATGGGACAAGCTGTGGGCTGCTGTGTTCTCCCTGTGACCTCGTGACCTCTACCATTCCTGTAGCCCCTCCAGCTGCACTTCCAGGAAGCTGCACCATCATGCCAAGGTGTTCATATTTACTCCTTCTTAATCTAATATTAGATGTATATACCTAAACAGAATGTCCAGATATGTTCAAGTCTTATCATCTGAGATCTTTAAAACAGACTGAATCAAATTTGTAACTTTATCCTTGAGTTAGACATAAGAATTTCAGAATGAATTGAGATTTCCTCCTCTGAAGCTTTCTTTCTTAATCAAGAAATGAAGCCTAGATATTAGGCTTGCTGTGGTTAAGTATGGAACTGAAAATGGAATTAAGAAAATGATTCCATTTAGAATAGCCTCAAGAAAGAATGAAATGTTTAGGAATAATGAAAGCAGGGCAAAACTTGTACTTTGAAAACTACAAAACATTGTTGAAAGAAATTTAAAAAGTCCTAAATAAATGAAAAGATATCCCACGTTCATGGATGGGAAGACTTACTGTTGCTAAGATAACAATACTCCCCAAATTGATCTACAGATTCAACTCAATTCCTATCAAATCCCCACTGGCTTATTAAAAGAAATTTACAAGCTGATCCTAAAATTGTATGGAAATCCAAGAGACCAAGAACAGCCAAAACAATCTTCATAAAGAACAAAGTTGGAGGATTCACATTTCCCAATTTCAAAACTTACTACAGAACAACAGGGTAATCAATACACTGTGGTATTGGCATAAGGCTAGACATACAGATCAATGGAATAGAATTGAGAGTCCAGAAATAAGCCCTCACATTTATAGTTAATTGATTTTTGACATGTCCAGGACAACTCAATAGGGAAAGTACAGTATTTTCAACAAAAGGTGCTGGGACAACTGGATGTCCACATGCCAAAGAATGAAGCTGGACCCTTACCTCATGCCATATAAAAAAATTAATTCAAAATTGATCACAGACCTAAAAGTAAGAGCTAAAACTATAAACACGTAGAAGAAAACATAAGTGTAAATCTTCATAACCATGGATTACACAATAGTTCTTATATACGGCACCAAAAGCACAAGCAACCAATGGACAAAAAGATAAATTGGACTTCATAAAAATTAAAAACTTCTGTACTTTGAAGGACTCTATCAAGAGAGTAAAAAGGCAACCCAAAGAATGAAAGAAAAGTTTTGCAAATCGTATATCTCAGAAGGAACTTGACTCTAGGATATTTAAAGAACTCTTACAACTCAATTAAAAAAAAGACAGTTTAACGACAAAAAACCCAAACAATCCAATTTAAAAAATGGACAAAGGATTTGAATGGATATTTCTCCAAAGAAGACAGACAAACGGCCAATAAACACATGAAAAGGTGCTCAACATCACTATCATTGGGGAAATGGAAATCAACGCTACAATGAGATACCAATTCCTACTCATCAGGATGACTATTATGAAAAACAAACAAACAAAATAAAACCAGAAAATAATGAGAGTGGGTGAGAACATGGAGAAATTGGAAACTTTGTGCATTGTTGGTGGGAATATTAAGTGGTGCAGCCACTGTGGAAAATGGTATAGTGATTCCTCAAAAAATTAAACAAAGAATTACAATATGATCCAGCAATTCTACTTCTGAGTATATTCTGCCCCAAAATTAAAGCGAGGACATGAACAGGTATTTGTATAACCAAGTTCATAGCTGAATTTTTCACAATAACCAAAAAGTGGAAGCAAGCCAAGTGTTCATCAATAGATTAGTGGATAAACAAAATGTGGTATATGCATACAGTGGAATGTTATTCGGCCTTAAAAAGAAAATTCTGACATATGCTTGACATGGATGAACCTTAAAGACATTATGCTAAGTGAAATAAACCAGTCACAAAAGGACAAATACTGTAAGGTTCCACTTATATGAGGTACCTAGAGTAGTCAAATTCATAAAGACATTAAACAGAATTGTGGTTTCCAGGGGCAGGTGGAAGGGGACAATGGGGAGTTATTGTTTGATGTGTACAGAGTTTCAGTTGAGGAAAATGAAAAAGTTCTGAAGACGGATGGATAGTGGTGATGATTTTATAACACTTTAAATGTATTTAATACCACAGAACTGTACACTTAAAAATGGTTAAAATGGTAAATGTTATGTTATGTGTATTATACCACAAGTAAAAGAATAAATTTAAAGAAATAATAAAAAGACAACCCAATAAAAATATGAGCAAAGAATCTGAATAGAAACTTCTCAAAAGAAGATATGCAAATGACCAGCAAGTACACAAAAAGATGCTCAGTATCATTAGTCATTAGGGAAATGCAAATCAAAATCACAGTGAGATACCTCTTCATAGCTACTAGGATGGATATAATCAAGAAGACAGGTAAGTGTTGAGGAGGATGTGGAGAAATTGAAACCCTCATACACTACTGGTGGGAATGTAAAATGGTGCAGCCACTTTAAAAAACTGTTCGTCTGGGGCCCGCCCCTTGGCATAGTGGTTAAGTTCAGCACACTCCGCTTTGGCAGCCCAGGTTTGTGGTTTCGGATCCCAGGCACAGACCCACACCGCTCACCAGCCATGCTGTGGTGGCAACTCACATACGAAGTAGAGGAAGATTGGCACAGATGTTAGCTCAGGGCGAATCTTCCTCAAGCCAAAAAAAGAAGAAGATTAGCAACAGATGTTGGCTCAGGGGGAAACTTCCTCAGAAAAAAAAAAAGTTTGGCAGTTTCTCAAACAGTTAAACATAGTTATCATGTGATCCAGCAACTCCACTCATAGGTATATATATCCAAGAAAAAAAGTGAAAACATACATCCACACAAAACTTGTACATGAATGCTCATAGCAGCACTGTAATAGTCAAAAAGTGGAAACAACCCAAATGTCCATCAACTGATGAATGAATAAATAAAATATGGTATATAAACAATGGAATATCATTTTGCAATAAAAAGAAATAAAGTACTGATACATGCTAAAACATGGATGAACCTTTGAAAACATTATGGTAAGGGAAAAAAGTCAGCCACAAAGGACCAATTTATTGTATGATTTCATTTATATGAAATGTCTGGAATAAACAAAATCTATAGAGAAAGATAACAGATTAGTGGTTGCCTAGGGCTGGAGGGTGGGGTGAGTAAGAATAGGTCACTATACACCTACTAGAATGGCTAAAATTAAACGGACTGACAGTACCAAGTGTTGGCAAGAATTTGGAGAAACTGGAACCTTCATACCTAGCTTGTAGGAATGCAAAATGGTATGGCCACTTTGGGAAACAACTGATGGGTTTTTAAAAAGTTGAGCACATGCATACCTATAACCCAGCAATTCAACCCAAGAGAAATGAGAAACATACATCCACCCAGACTTGTACACAAATGTTCATAGCAGTTTTATTTATAATAACCAAAAACTAGAAACACTGCAAATGTCCATCTACTAATGAATCAATAAATGAAATGTGTATATTCATTAAATGAAATATTACTCAGCAATAAAAATGAAAAACCTATTAATATATGTAACAACATGGATGAATCTCAAAAACATTATGCAAAGTGAAAGAAGCCAGACTAAAAATATTATATTGTGTGGTAACATTTATAAGAAGTGTTTTCAAAAAGCACAAGTATGGAGACAAAAAGCAGATAAGTGGGTTTGGGGTAGGAGCAGAGACTGACTGCAAATGGGCACCAGGGAAAATTTTGGGGTGATGAAAGTGTCCTAAAACTGAATTGTGAGGTTTGGACAACTGTATAAATTTACACAAAACTATTGATGTGTAGACTTAAAATGGATTAATTTTATGGTGTGTAAATCATACCTCAATGAACTTGTTTTTAAAAAAGAGAGGAAAAAAGGTAATAAAGTGCTATACTATCATTTTATTTGTACAAGGAAAAGTAGAAATCTCTCTTTTCCCAGAGGCCCAAACTTAACCCCAAGGGGAAGTCTCAATTTTTTGGTTAGTGTTTTTTGTGTGTTTGAGAGGAGTGTAAGATTAAGTAATTAGTTTTACTAAAATTATTCCTAGTAAGCGTTTATAACTTGGCACTTTAATCATCCCATAAATATATATTAAGCACCCTGTACTTACTACTTTGTTTTTTTTAACCATTTTATTGAAATATAATTCACATACCATACAATTCACCCATTTAAAGTATACAATTCAATGGTCTTTAGTATATTCACAGAGTTGTGCTCATCACCACAATCTGTCTTAGAACATTTTCATTAACCCCAGAAGAAACTCCTATGTTTTGGAAAATATAGTTATTTTTCACACACACACAGAAAAACATGTTATTTATGTTGCCTATAATAGGTTTGTTATTTTTTAATAAATTAATAACTATTTTGAAAATTTCCCAATGTTAATTTCTAATAGTTACTTGATAGATGTAACTCACATAAACAGAAGCTTTTTGGGGTTCTCAATAATTATAGAGTATAAAAGGTTCTCAGGACCAAAGAGTTTGAGAAGTGCTGGTCTGTGCACCCATTACCTTGACTTCCTCAAGTCCCACACATTTCTCGGTCCTCTGGCAATACCGTACTGCTTTCTTCTACTACTTTTCTGAAGCTCTTCATGACAAGATTACCTATAGATGCTGAATTTCAAAATCCAATTCGGTTTTCATTCCTTATCTTATTTGACCACTCTTAAGCCTCTGACATTGTTGTCCTCTCCCGTCCTAAAAATCTTTTTCTCCTTTTGTGGTTTGCAACCCTGACCCTTTCACTCTCTCTCCCTACCTTTCTGTCTTTCCACGCCCTTTTGCTTGCTCCTTACCCTTACAGATTGGTTATTCTCAGGGTTCCAACCTAGGCTATTTCTCTCCCTGCTCTATGTGTTTTCCCTGGGATGTCTCATTCATATCTTTGACTTCAGTTGCTGCCACTATATCTACGATTTCCAAATCTGCATTGCTTTCTTGGGCTTGATGGCACTATTTCCCAATTCATATTAATGTCCCAGGAGCATCTCAAAGTGAACATGTCCTACTGAAACTCAGCAACCTCCCTTTCCCAAACTCACTCTTTTATCTGGGTTAATAATATTATTATCCATTTATTTGGAAATAATAAAAAAGAAAACTCAAAACAATAATTTTAAAAACTTATGAAGTTATCTTTGAGTCCTTCTCTTCCTAAAGCCCCCATGGGCAGTAGATCCCCTAATCCAGTTCTCGCTCCAAAACAGCTCTCACGTCTAGTGCTTGCTTTTCCTCCTTTTGATTCATGCTCCCATCATCCTTTTCCTGAACAACTGCAGTTGTCCTATTGATCAGCCTGCCTTGTCTTCCAGAGTTATCTTTCAAGCACACACGTGTCCATTGTCACTTTTGGTTTTAAAAATTCTTCCATGTTGCCTCGTCACCCACAGGATAATTTCATGCTCCTTCACCACGATATGGTACATGAAGTCCTTCTTTATTTGGGCCTACCGACCTTCCCAGCTGTGTCTCTTGCCACTTCCAGTTTATACACTATTTCCTAGCCATGCTTTGTGGGGCAACTGTGCCTCTGCTCAGGCGGTCCTCCCTGTCCAGAGCATCCATACCCTCTCTGTTAACAGAACTTAACTTGTGGCTCTCTTATTCTTTGTTGTGTTTTCCAGGTCTCTTCTGAAAGGTTATGTCCTCTCTGATCTTCCCTCTCTCTCAGCCCAAGACACATTTGCTTACTTTATCTTGCAAACTCAGAAATCCATCTGAATCAGCCCTTATCATATCTCGCTGTATTGTAGATACTTGTTTATGTCTCTGTTTCCCCACTAGACTGTGAGTGTGGGGCTGTGGCTCCTCTGTACTTCACAGCTGTCTGAGCTAAGAGCTGGCTGGTTGGACTAGTTGGGTGGAGGGATGTCAGAGCAGTGTTCTCTTGCTTTCCCAATGAACCGACAGCAGAGAAATCCATTTCCTTCATGGCTAAATCAAGATGTGAATATTGAATTGCTTCATCATAGAAAAAAATAGGTGCAAAATAAATAAAGCAAGTGATACAGATGAAATGAAGTTTCCCTCTCTCTGAGGGATCAAGGATGGTTCCCTGTAGTTTTGTTCTTTGCTTCCTCTCATAGATTAGTAATGTGGAGAAGGACTTAGAGAGCAAAGGAGATGCTGGGATGAAAGAACTCATGGGGAAACAGAAGGAAAACCAGGTGAGTTACTCGGAAAAAAGGGGCCGAGAGGAGGATGAGGGAGATAGAAAAATAAAAAGAGAAAACATTGTGGGAAAGAATGTACAGAAACAGTACTAAAGAATAGTCGATTTGCTGCCAATAAGGAGCTATGGGGAAAAAGAAATACAGGAATGAGAGGAAACTCTGACAGGATGCAGCTTCACAATTCTTTTCAGAGCTCAGGCTCACGCCGGCTTCTTTATATTGTCTCTGGAGTGTGTGTCCACCCTGCCTTTCACATCCATGTAGGTTTTCTCTGACGGGCACTGCTGAGTCAAAAGGCCAGAGCCCCCACGTTAGAATAGGAAACTGTCTTTTCTGGATATATGTTCCATCGTAGGAACAAAATCAGCTGACACCCCAACCATTTGAGGAAATAGTTCCAATAATTGTGAGTTTGGTTTAAGATATTGATATGTCTATAGAACTTCGATTGTTATACTCAATTTCTTCCATCTGGTGTGTTTATATAGGATTTTAATAAGATCTTATGACAAATTTTAAGCCTCTGTGATGTCAAAAATCAGAAATAACTCTTGAGGGGGCCGGCCCAGTGGTGTAGTGGTTAAGTTCACGCACTCTGCTTCAGTGGCCCGAGGTTCACGGGTTCAGATCCTGGGCGTGGACCTATGCACCGCTCATCAAGCCATGCTGTGGCAGTGTCCTATATACAAAGTAGAGGAAGATGGGCACAGATGTTAGCTCAGGGCCAATCTTCCTCAGCAAAAAGAGGAAGATTGGCAACGGATGTTAGCTCATGGCCAATCTCCTTCACCAAAAAAAAACACAAAAAACAACATATAAGAGATCAAGGCTACAGTTAGTAATTGCTTCAGTTAGAGAGCAATAGAGCTATAAATTTAATGATAATTTAAAAATTGTAGTAGAACATAAGGGTTGAGCTTACATGTCTCTCATTTTTTAAAATGAAGGCTTTCTCCAGAATTGGAACTTTTATTTGTTTAGTAATAAGCTACCTATTGAATGAAATAGATCCAAAAGTTGAGAAAAGTGTTATGTGATGACATTTTAAAAGCAAAATATGCTTTCTTATTGAAGCTACTAGTAATACTTGCCTGGTTTTGAAAGACAACACCACATCTAATCATTCTTTTTTTTTTTTGAGGAAGATCAGCCCTGAGCTAACATCTGCCAATCCTCCTCTCTTTGCTGAGGAAGACTGGCCCTGGGCTAACATCCGTACCCATCTTCCTCCACTTTATATGGGTCGCCACCACAGCATGGCTTGCCAAGCAGTGCGTTGGTGCGCGCCCGGGATCCAAACCGGCGAACCCCGGGCTGCCACAGTGGAGCGCGTGCACTTAACCACTTGCACCACTGGGCCGGCCCCACATCTAATCATTTTAAAGTCAGGAGAATATATAAGAAACTAAACGTTTTGCAAAGACATGAATTATAACAACCTTCGTTTTCAAAGTACTCTCCCACCTATTATTCAGTCTTCCAGAGAAATCTTTATGTATATATCCTTGCGTCAGAATTATTAGTCTCCATTTGTCTTTTTAGTCCTCTTCAAATACAAACTATTAATTAAGCATTTAGAAACCAGCAGTTTCACAAGTTCTATCACTCAAATAGGGTTTCATCAGTTCTGCCCAGTGATTGTCCATCAGAGGGGAGATGGATTTGTGGGCAGAAACACAATACTGCTATCAAATTTAGTGTTTAGGTTAACATTCTTCACTCTTCCTTAACTGCCATCTGCTTTCTTTATCACTTTGTCCAAACCTCTCAAACCTTGTACTGTGGAATTATAGAGTGTTTGAGCCTGAAGGGAGTGGAGAGATATTCTGGGCCAGCTCCTCATTCGATGCACCAGGAAATTGAAGGCCAGGGAGGGGCAGCGACTAACCCACAATCACTCAGCTGGTTCTAAGACTGGAGCTTAAGTTTCCTAACTCATGCACTCTCTGCCAAATTGCATCACCTCTTCTTGTGCTTCTCTGCCCACTGAAAAGGCTGTACCTGTGGCATTTCCCAAAGTCCTGGACATATTTTCAGATCCATGAGCCAATCAAGTTTAAGAGAATTGGTGTTGGCCCTGTGTTAGAACAGGCTGTTGAACAATCTTTTGTGTAGGTTTACAGATAATGAAAGAGAGGGAAGAAGGTAGATGGACATAGAGTAGGACAGTGTAACACAGAAGCAGTTTAGCTTAGCAGTTAGGAGCAAAGACTGGCCTCACACTGCCTGGGTTCCTCCCCTAGCTCTGTTATACACTAACTTCCGAGTGACCTGGGACCAGCTGGGTGTCTTTGGCCTCTGTCACAGGGTTTCTATGAGTATCAAGCAGGCTAAAGCACTTACAACTAGGACAACCAGACCTGGCACACAGTGAGCACTCCATGTTATAGAAAGTGCTAGATGGGGCTCCTTTTTATTTAGAGGAGCCCAAAACAATTTGGCAGCATCTGTCATGTATAGTCACGTGGAGTCACTCATCTGCAAAGATACATGATCTTTTCCAAAGTTCTTCCCCCAATGGGGTTCTACTAAGCTGCCCACATATAAGATCCCAGCTAGGTCACTCACGTGCTGCTCGGCTGTGTTTTTTAGTGTGGCCCTAAGGGATCCATAAAGGAGTAAAACCTATGTCTTTTTAGGGTTGTAAACGAGCCAGCTCATCTAACCCACAGACTCTCTCCAGGGTAAGATGCCATTGCTCTCTAAAGAGCTAGAGGTCAGAGTTACCTCATTCCAACTGGTATTCTACACGGTCATCAGTTGAACCTGAGAAGGAGATCCCAATCTTCAAATTGGTTTGAGACAGAATGACTCCAAAGTCAAGAAGAAAGAATACCTAAATCATCCAAAGATCTTCCCTTTCTCTCCATCCCCTGGCGACAACATTTCAGGTTTATTAGACAGTTTGTCTGTAAACATTATTCATTTGAAACAAAACCTTGGGCGTGTTCCTTTTAGAGAGCCACGTAAATCAACAAAGCTATACATAGAACAGAGCGATTTGCTGAGCAGCCAGGAGCTCCCACAGATAGCAGCTACATAGATCTTGCCGAAGAAAGGAAACACTGTGCTTCCTTATTTTTCTAGCACTCTAGGCTTACAGGTCAATACACATCCTCCATGCAGTTGACTATTCAAATAAATATTGACAAACCATACTGATTATTACAGGGGCTTAGATTTGTATAATTACAATATGGAGCTCTTTTCTGTGAAATATCACTATCTAATTATTCTTTTAGTCTTAATTTTAGATGCAATTTAGAAGTGGAATATTTAAGAGGAATCAGACTTTAATAGAGAATCAGCAAAAGTAAACTATCATGTATATATACTTTGAAAAATTATACATGCAACTGTGGTTTAATCCGTTTGAACAACATTCAAAACCAGACAGATCAGCAGGCATTTGTGTAATCCTAATGGCTTTCTCACATTTCCTTGATGACGTTATAATCACCTATGGAAATGCAAGAGCCATTTCCCATCTGCGTAGCACAAACACGTCGCCTCCTGTTTTGCGTTTCCTCACAGCGACATGCAGCGCTTCTCTGGTTTTCTGGACAGTTTTCAGTCCCGAAGTAAAGAGGTTTTTTATTTCTCCTCAGGGTGTGTTAAGGAGCACCTCATCAGTCCCAAACAGGCACGTCTTTGGAGACTGAAGACAACAAGGATTGACATGCAGCTCCCCGGTTAACTGAGAGCCCAGTGCGCTCAGCTTCTTCTAACGCCTTCCCTCCTGCCAACGCGCTCCCGCGGAGGCCTGACGCAGACCAGCCTCCCTCTGCTGCCATCAGGGGCCTGCCGACCAGGGAGCAGCCTTCGGATTTACTCTGACACCTCTTCCCTGATCTTTATGTGAAAGTCTGAGAGGAGAAAGCAGGGTTTACCTTCTAAGTGAGCTTCCGTGGTGGCTCACTCTCCAGACTCCAGAGTCTTTGTCATACGAGCCCTTTCATCCAGAGATGCTCAGGGGCCTATGCTTGAAGGGAGACATCGGAGCGTTTCCTGGCTCTTCATGCAGGACTGGTTAAACACACGGCATTCACAAAGCCAAAACTTTCAGATATCACTGCCACAAAGGACGTTCCCAGCTGCAGCCCCTCCTGGGCCTGGGACACGCACAGTCCTGCATGCTAGTCCCGCTTCCCATCGCCTTACGAGAGAGGCCGGCGGCCAGTCAGACTTATTTTTATATATAGGCCAATTTAACAGGGAAAACAAAGATTTCCGTTATGATTTAGCAAGTTAATTTATTCTCAGTCTCATCCTCTCCTCTGACTACCCCTCAAGGTTTTGTCATGAGGACAGCCATCCTTGGTTCCTGAGGTAAAGCCAGGTTGGGCCAGGAGTCTCTCGTCTGCCTTCACACTCTGGCACTGTTGCTTCTGATCATCTGCGCACGCAGCCCTTGTCCTTCCTGACTCCTGAGCTCCTTCAGAGCTGGAAACAGGTCCTCTTTACCATTCCATCTCCTTGCTTAGCAGGGCTCCATCCTGATCAGATGCACAGCAAGAGAGCTGCCCATACCCTCCCTGGGTGCTCCCTGAGCTTCAGACGAGGAACTCTAGTTACCTACTAATCCGCTGCACTTGGGTATCGCACAGGGACATTAAAATCACTGAGCTCACCCTCTCCTGCTCCACAGCTGCTTCTGCTCCTGGGCCCCTGGTCAATGGTCACTATTTACTTAGTTGCCCAAGCCTTAAACCTGTGAGTCACATTCAACTCCCCCCTCTCTCACTAGAAACCCCCATCCACATAGCATCCTCCTTTAATCAGTTACCTAAATTCTGCCGTCCTCTTATCATTCATATTTATCAAGATTCTTTATCTGTAGTGGGACTATCTTAATTTCAGCAACAATAATATGTGTCCTGAATTAATACAACTGCTTCCAAGTCAGTGTCCCTGTCCTCAGTGCTGCTGCCCTCCAGCACTGTCTGCACTAGGAATCATCTCTTGCACATAGTTTGGTGGCCCCACTGCCCATTGGAAGGAGCCCAGCAGCCTTAGTACGGTTTCCCGGGCTGCTGCTGTTCCACCCTGTCCATCTTCCATCCCTCCTGCCTCTGGTCACAGTGCCTGACTTTCCTTGGGGAACCCTTCTCCCCACACTCTCTCTCCCTTTGTTTTGATCCCAGGCCTTTCCCTCACCTCCTCCCATTAAGCCAGCTCTAGGGCTGAGAGACAAGGGAATGCGGTCCCTCTGGCACGGTGATTGAGTGGCTTGGCCATTCGTCTCCATCAGCCCAGTGAAAAATCAACCGTTGGAACCAATGGTCAGGAAGTGCTTCTGTTGGGTTTGCACCCCATGGAATCTGAGCCTCCAGCTGCTAGTGGCCATCTCGACATCGACTTCAGACCTGCCAACAGAGATGTGCCAGCAGAGCAGAGACTTGAGTCCCACAGACCTCTGACACATCGGAGCACTTGGATTCAGGCTTGCTCAAACCTCTTTACTCCCAGTCTTTTCAGTTACACAGGTCCATTTTTGTTTAAATCCATCTGAGTTGATATTTTTCTTCTTAACAAAAGAGACGTGACTACCACAGATGGCCATTTAAGACCCTTGGTGATAGGCTTCTTCCTGTCTTTTGAAGATCCCATAAGGTCCATGCTTTCTCTTACTCCTAGACTTTTGTACAAGGTACCTCCTTTTCTGGAATTTCCTTTCCTTTTCTTTGCTTGAGTAATTCCTATTCATCCACTAAGAATCAGCTAAGACTTCACCAGTCCTGAGAGGTCTCTCCTGACTTCCCCAAGCTCCCCGATCATGACTCTCTTACAGCACTTACCATATTACATCCTAATTGCCTGTATTTTGGAGGATATACTTTTTGGGGGCTCCCTCTAGACAACAAGTTCCCTAAGCCTGGGATCATGGCTTCTCATTGTTGTATCTCCAAAATCACATATAGTCACTGGCATGTATGAAAGTAAAATTGAAGCCTCAAAGGGAGATAAAACAGAAATTATTATCTTGGTTTATTTTAAAATGTGATCAGGTATACAGGCATACCTCGTCTTATTGGGTTTCTGCTTTACTGTGCTTGGCAGATATTGCGCTTTTTACAAGCCCTTCTACCAACAAAAAGATGACAACTTGCTGAAGGCTCAGATGATGGTTAGCATTTTTTAGTAATGAAGTATTTTTTAATTAAGATATGTACATTTTTTTAGACACAATGCTATTGCACCATTAATAGACTACAGTATAGTGTAAACATAATTTTTATATGCACTGGAAAACCAAAAAATTCATGTGACTCACTTTATCGCAATATTTGCTTTATTGCTGTGGTCTGGAACCGAACCCGAAATATCTTCAAGGTATGCTTGTATTAGAAAGATCACTCCCTTTGGCTAAATCATAGAGAATAAACTGGGCAAGGGCAAGACTGGAGGCATGGAGACCAGTTTCAGTCATTAGGCAAGAATGACGGCATTATGAGTTATGACAGAGTGAGTAGGGACACAGAGGAAGTGATAGATGCAAGATATTCAAAAGATATACAGTAGTCCCCCCCTGTCTGCAGGGGTATGTTCCAAGACCCCCACTGGATGCCTAAAACTGAGGATGGTAAGTATATATACTATGTTTTCTCCTATACATACATACGTATGATCAAGTTTAATTTATAAATTAGGCACAATAGGAGATTAACGACAATAACCAATAATAAAATAGAACAATTATAACAATATATTATAATAAAAGTTACCATAGATCTTAGCAACCTCAGCAGATGATTTTTTTTCTTTCCTTAAGTCGAGAACTTACACCTTTTCAATAAAGGAAGCACTTCCTGGTTTCTCTTTGGCACATCCGAGTTGCCAGCATGACTACTCTCGCGCTTTGGGGCCATTATTAAGTAAGATAAAGGCTACTTGAACACAAGCACTGCAATATCACGATAGTAGATAACTGAGATGGTTACTAAGTAACTAGCTGGGGGGTAGCGTATACGCCATGGATATGCAGGACAAAGGGATGATTCATGGCCCTGGCAGGACAGAGCAGGACAGCGTGAGATTTCATTATGCTACTAAGAATGGCGTGCAATTTAAACCTTATGAATTTTTTATTTCTGGAATTTTCCGTTTAATATTTTCTGACCAAGGTTGACCACAGGTAACTGAAACCATGGAAAGCGAAATGTCAAGTAAGGGGGGACTGCTGTAAAGGGCAAAGGTTGAGGGAATGTGCAGTAAAGAGAAGAAAAATGTTCAGATGATGAAAGGTTTCTTGAGACAGGGAAACACACAAGAAGAGTTTTGGAGTTAGGAAATTTCTTTTTAGAAATTTAAAAATTGAGATATAATTCATGTACCATAATGTTCACCATTTTAAAATATACAATTCAGTGCCTTTTAATATATTCACAAGGTTTTCCAACTATCACCATTATCTAATTTCAAAACATCAACATTTCTCCAAAAAAACCCAATCCCATTAGCAGTCACTCTCCATTGCCCCATTCCCCCAGCCTCTAGTAATGATTAATCTACTTTCTGTCTCCATAGATTTGCCTATTTTGGATATTTCACATAAATAGATTCATATAATATATGGTCTTTTGTTCCTGACTTCTTTCACTTAGCATGTTTTCAAGGTTCATCTATGTTGTGGCATTTATCAGTATTTCATGACTTTTTATGGCTGAATAATAGTCCACTGTATGGCTATACCATAGTTTGTTTAACTATTCATTAGTTGAGGGACCCTGGGTTGTTTCCACCTTTTAGCTATTGTGAATAATGCTGCTATGAACATTGGTGTACAAGTTTTTGTGTAGACATATATTTTTAATTCTCTTGGGTATGTACCCAGGAGTGGAATTGCTGGGTTATATAGTAAATTCATGTTTAACTTTTTAAGGAACTGCCAGACTCTTTTTCAAAGTGGCTGCATCATTTTAGATTTCTACCAGTAATGTATGAATGTTCCAGCTTCTCCACATTCTCATCAACACTTGTTATTGCCTATTATTTTGACTATGGCCATCCCAGTAGTTGTGAATTGGTATCTCATTGTGGTTTTTATTTGCATCTTCCTAATGACTAATGATATTGAGCATATTTTCATGTGCTTTTTAGCCATTTGTATATCTTATTTGGAGAAATGTCTATTGAGGTCATATGCCCATTTTATTTTGTTTAGATAGAGAACAAAATTTTATTCTAAAAATAGATTTCAGTAACAACAAAATATCAAGAGCTGGTAATTATAATAAAAAGAGGGAAAAGTTAAGAATTTCCTTAAAATTTTTTTTCTAAAATACACAAAATTCTCACTGTAATATACTGCCAGCTCTCACTCATCAGTATTTGAATTATTCACCTTAAGAATTATCCAGGGGCTGGCCTGGTGGCATACCAGTTAAGTTCATGCGTTCTGTTTCGGTGGCCCAGGGTTCACCAGTTTGGATCCTGGGTGCGGACCTACTCACTGCTCATCAAGCCATGCTGAGGCAGCATCCCATATAGAAGAGCTACAACTCTACAACTGTGATACACAACTATGTACTGGGGCTTTGGGGAGGAAAAAGAAAAAGAAGATTGGCAACAGATGTTAGGGCAGGGCCAGTCTTCCTCAAAAAAAACAAAAACAAAAACAAAAAACAATTATTCAAGGAAATTTTAAAATCATAGGGTGGTTATTGCCTGATATTTAGACATACATATTGATTGGTTTTAACTTAAAGTAAATACATTCTCAAGGAATATAAGCAAATTTAAACTTTCAAATGCTTATTTTAAATGGGATTGTCTTTTGTTATTGAGTTGTAAAGTCTTTATATAGTCTGGATTCTAGACCCTTATCAGATATATGATTCGCAAATATTTTCTTCCATTCTGTGGGTTGCCTATTTACTTTCTTTATAGTGTCGTTTTAAAAACAAAAGTTATGAATTTTGATGAAATTCAATTTATCTATTTTTCTTTTGTTGCTTGTGCTTTTGGTGTCACATCTGAGAAACCATTGCCTAATCCAAGATCATGAAGATTTAAGCCTATGTTTTACCTAAGAGTTTTATAGATTTAGCTTTTACGTTTAGGTTTTTGATCGATTTTGAGTTAATTTTTATATATAGTGTGAGGAAGAGGGTCAACTTCATTCTTTGGCAGGTGGATATTCACCACCATTTGTTGAAAAAACTATTCTTTCCTCCATTGAATTGTCTTGGCATCCTTGTCCAAAATCAATTGACCACAAATACATAGTTTGATTTCTGGACTCTCAATTTTATTCCATTTATCCATAATCTATCCTCTTGCCAGTACCACACAGTCTTATTTACTGTAGCTTTTTAGAAAATTTTGAAATCTGGAAGTGTTGAGTCCTTCAGCTTTGTTCATCTTTTCCAAGACTGCTTCGGCTATCTGGATCCTTTGAATTTCCATATGAATTTTATAATCAGCTTGTAAATTTGTGCAAATAAATCAGTTGGGATTTTGAGAGAGATTGTGTTGGACTTGTAGATCAGTTTGGAGAGTATTGCCAGTATTATTGCCATAATAATATTAGGCTTTTCAATCCATGAACATGAAATACCTTTCTATTTAATTAATTTCTTTCAATAATGTTTTGTAGTTTTCAGTGTACTTGCACTTCTTTTGTTAAATTTATTCCTAAATGTCTTATTATTATTGACGATACTGTAAATGGAATAGTTTTCTTAATTTCCCTTCAGGATTATTCATTACTATTGTATAGAAATACAACTGAGTTTAAAAAAATTGACCTTGTATCCCGAAATCCTGTTGAACTCGTTTCTTAGCTCTAGTACTTTTTGTGTGTGCATTAGTTCTGTTTTTGAAAGGTTAAATTGTAGGTGCCTGGCATTTGTTGAACACAAGTGTCCAGGGCTCAGGAGGGAGTCTGGAATGGGCATGGAGTTCCCAGCACTCATGGGAGTAGATGAGACAGAGCAGGGAGGTTGTGTACAGTGGGGAGAGAAGAAGCCTGGTACAGATCCTCAGGAAACACCAACAGGCAGAGAGAGAGAACTCTGAAAACAACACACTAATTTTATTTTCATCTAATAATTAAGGTTAGAAATTTGTTTTTTTTTCAGAAGTCTTTTTATATATTTCTCCTAATTCTAGTGAATTCAGATGAAGAGCCTTTATAAGAACTTTAATCTCAACACCTCCTTTTTCAAATAACATATAAAAAATATTTAGATAAATATTGCTAAACATTTTGAAAATTGACTTTACTTCCTCATAATATCATTCGTTATTGACGGTTACTGTGAATATTCTACACCAAACTTGAGGATTGAGGTCATATAACTATTGATCTATTTAAATATCTATAACCAGATTTTTGTTTAAGGGAATGGAAAACTAAAAGTACCATCCCAGAACTGTTTCTGAGGCCAAATTTTTAAAAAATTAACCTAATCAATGGCATAGTTACAAAGAAGTAGAAGAATTTGGAAGCTTCTATCTCTATTTCCTCTTCATTTTTTTCATACTTGACATTCCTTTTGAGCCCACAGAGCAGGCTCACATCTGCTGTGTGTTTTGCTGTTATTGATATGGATCCTCCAAAGTCAACAGGTGTCTTCTGATGTCAGAAATCTTTCGTGTTTCCTTTGGATGCATTCCAACGCTGGATAAAGACATGTTTGGCTTATCTCTTGCATAGAACCAACTGGCCAGAAGATGCTTGAAGCCCTGTTGCCAGGGAATTCTCCATCAGAGTCTGTCCACACACTGCATCAAACTTCCAGGTCTGAGTTCCAGGTAGCGTGTGTTGCCTGATATACACTGTGGCAGCGTCTACATGGAAATTGACTGAAACATTTTGATTCAAAACTTTGGTCTATAGTACTATCTAGGAATTGCTTTTAAAAGGAAATAGACATAGCAGTGGTGGTGCTTCTTCCTTGATTTCTTACTAAATTTTTGGTCAAGAGATTCACTGAGAATTTGAAGTTTGAATATATATTGCTATGTTTAAGCACATATTACAAAGCACGATCTTTAGACAGTTCATATTAGAGAGAGCTATCTTGGAGGTCAGCCAATTTATTTATTTCTACCATGAGCCAGTCACATTAAAAGAAAAAATCCTAGATCCATCAGAAAAATAATTAAAATACTTAACTGTATTAAGATTTGCATGTTCACTGAAATTTCATATGATTATTTACCTATTTATTTTAAAAAATATTTGGATTTTCACTAGATGAAGCCTAATTGCTCTAAATTCTTAATTTAAGTTGTAGATTATATTATTCTCCTTCTCAATGTCATTAAAGAGGATCTTTCCACAGCAGGAAAAGACTTTTGGTATATTGTTAAAAGTAAAATATGGTCTGTCCACAAAACTGATTTTGGGAATTTAAGCATTTTTCTCATGCTCTAAGTGGCCATCCCCCTGGGAAGCTCAGAACCCTAAACTCTCCTTTTTCACATCAGAAATTATTTTACTGAATTGCTCAATGACAATCAAATTGGTTTTCCTTTCATAAATAAAATCAAAATCTTATAATAAATATCAAAATTAGAATGTACTTAAAGGCCTAATTTCATAGGCTCTGGCCAAGAGTTCTCCTGGGAGAATGAAGAGAACTGGGCCCTTCTCCTGGGATATTTGAGCCAAACTGAGATGAGTACCCCACATACATGTGAATTATGGAGAACAAAACCAGGCAGGACAGGACATTAACACACTTACAGTGTGCACAGATCAAATCAAAGGGCATTTATCGAGGTAAGAGGTGACAGAATCTACAGAATGATTTGAAGAAAAGGAAATGCTCTGGTTTGTTAGATTACCCCTATGAGAGGGTTTTAGTAGTTTGGGACGTGTTGCAACAAGAGGCAGGCCCTACTTCCAGAGCTCCGATTTATTTCCGGCTGTGCTCAGCATCCTTGTACAGGACTGTCCCTGTCTGGGGTGCCTTTAGAACAAATCAGCAGAGAGAGAAAACAGTCCCCATGTTCAGCGCTGCCCTCAGTGACCCACTTCCTCCTCTCCACCTGGCTGGCTCTTCCTGAGCCAGAGCACAGTCCACCTGGCTCTGCACGTTTCCCTGCTCCCAGCTCAACTGCGTTCACCTCCTCCCAACATTGTCATCTCCCTAGAGTGGCGCGGGCCAGCCCCTCTGCTGGGGTCCTTCCCCCGAGAAGCATCAGGACCGTGGCCTCATCCACTGTCCCTCCTTCTCCCTCCCTCCTTGCCTGTGACACCTACCACACTCTCGTGGCTTTTTAAATGGAGTCCCCATCATGTCTTAGTCTTAGTGACCTGTCTTAGTCTCTTGGTGACCTGCCCTGTCACCATCCGTGCCAAAGTCTGGACCTTTAAACATTCCTCAGATTTACTTTGCTTGTTCAGAAAAGGTCTGTTTTAGCTAATCTCTTATCATCCAGCAGGCTGAATAGTGCAATTTGGCTGGGTTAGGTTGGGGATTATCTCCGATTGCTTATTTTAGAGAAAGCGGATCACAAAGTAGTAGAGAAACCCGTCCCGTGGGGTGGAAGTGGACCTGCTCAGATCCCATAGCTACCCCTAATTAAGGGTTCTTGGTTGAAAACTGAAGCCTTTACCATCCAAAATAGTAAATACCAGGATGAGG
Organism: Ceratotherium simum simum; assembly: GCF_057802395.1. Taxonomy (NCBI): domain Eukaryota; kingdom Metazoa; phylum Chordata; class Mammalia; order Perissodactyla; family Rhinocerotidae; genus Ceratotherium; species Ceratotherium simum. The sequence continues at coordinate 30,455,426 of NC_141930.1, read as the reverse complement.
TTGCCAGTGTTCCTTAAGGGTAATACCCTTAAGGGAGATCTTTCTAGCACATTTGCACCTTGGATCTGCATTCCATGTTTTTAATTCACAGACAGGGCCCGGTAGGCATATTCCACACTTCTCTGCCCCCACCAAGGTCAGGAAGCCCCGCTCCCCCGCTCCACTCTGCCATCCGCACTCAGAGCAGGAGATACTCTTATCTCCACAAGTTCAGACAAAATTGGGCAAGGAGAAAACGCACTCAGATTGTCTGCCCATCTCTGATGCCTGGCGCACGATGGGGACACTTGGAAGCAGAAGGAATGGCTGTTCTTTGAGAATTCAGCATTTTGTGACCACATTTTCTTCCTTTCATCTTCCAAACGCCTTTACCCACCAAACTTATCAAATTTGATACTCTACAACTCCTGACTTGTATTGCCTTTTGAGAAATAAGGCAAGACTGTGGAGAGTCTACTGAGAAACTACCGGACTGAATTTCCTTATCGATAATTCTTTTTGGCTCAAACATGTCACTGCTCTCCTGATCTAATTTGCATGTTTTCAGAACATGCCTTTTCTTTTTTATCTTGTAGTGTAGTTTTTTTTTTTAATATATAAGAGCAGGTATTTAAATATATGTCATCTTTCCAGATTATTTTATTTTAGTGAAATAACTAAGTAACATTCACAGGGAGGGAATCAATTAGCATTATTTTAAAACATATCTGACATATATTTCTAAGCCCAAGTGTACCCAGCGTTGGTGAGCCAGCACAGTGCTTGAAAGTGGTATGACCTAAATGAATGAATGAAGGAGGGAAAAAGTGAAATTGAACTGTGCCCTCAGCGAGCCTCTTGGTGACATTTTAACCAGCCCCTCTTGTAGAGCCCTCCCTGGGAGCACCTTTGATGTGGACCTATTCATTCTCCTGGTTGCTCTATTTACCTTTGTGAACTGCCTTCCCTCCAAAGGGTAGCTAAGGACACAGTGGAATGACTTGAAGATTTAGCTGTTTGGTTTGAAATCTGCCACTGTGAACACTAGGGTTAGTATAAGTGTATAGAAAGTTCCAACACTCGTGAGCATTACAGGGACTCACTTTGTTCCAAGCACTTTGCATCCACCATCACACTGAATCGCACCACTACATTGTGAAGGGAGCACTGTTATTACCCGTTCTAAAGACAAGAGGCTCAGAGTAATTTTCCCAGTGTCACACACAATAAGCGGGGGGCCAAGATTTGAAATCAGCTTTTTAAACATTATGTTACATGAATGACCCTCTTCCTCTTTCACTGGCTCCTTTCCCCCTAAGTTTACGATGCATTATTTATTGACTGGAAAGCATGGGAACTGAGTTGCTTCTCTACATGGTCTTGGTACAGGAATCATGGATAGAGGGATGGAAACTGCCCTGTCTCCACCTACAGTCTGGGTGCCGGCCCGCCGTAGGGGTCGGGGGGTGGAGGGCAGCTGAAATCTGACGTAGAGTTGCTCCTGCAGAGCCCGCATCTAGACTGGAGTAACACAAGGGGAGTAACAGGAGCCAATTCTCCCGCATTAACCTGCTTCCTCTGCTCCTCCCGTTCCCATCCTTCCTCAGCTTGTCCTTCGGGTCTGTCACTCACCCGCATGCCTCCAATCCAGTCCCTTTTTGCTTCAATCAGCCAGATTTGATTGCTAGCACTCAAAGAACTCACATCTCTGGAATACTTATAAAATTCACGGCATTGTGCGTGACATCAGCTGGTTTAACCCTCATGATAAATCATTCCTCAATTTATAAATTACTATCCTGAGGCACCAACAAGTAACTCTCTCAAAATCACATAACAAGTGGCAGCACCTGTACAAGTCCATCATTCTTCATCCACAATTCTGAAATCCACTCAGCTCTAAAGACTACGGACAAAACCTGGTCTGAATTGACGTCTGGTTACTTACAATCTGTATATTACTTAATGTAAAATTCAAGTTGATGTGACTACAAAATCCCCGCTTTAATGGGCTTGAAGGCTTCACCCGGTTGTGATGAGCCCATCGACCTACACCCGTAGGGCTGTCCACCATTTGACGGCTCCTTTTAGTGAATGTTAGCAGCTTCCAGTGATCAGCAGTAGTTGGGAGCTATTCAGTCTCTCTCATGCAAATTTGCAAATCTTGGGCCAAATCCTGCCAAACGCATAAACATTCAGCAAGCAAATTTTTTAAAAATCATACTTTCTGATCTTTTATGCCCTGAGAAACCCTCCCTCTCTGTCCTCAGTCACTCCAAAGAGCACCCTCATGACAGTTCACTCTGTGGTGGGAGCAACTGTATTCTTTTTTTTTTTTTTTTTTAAAGATTTTATTTATTTTATTTTTCCCCCCAAAGCCCCAGCAGATAGTTGTATGTCATAGCTGCACATCCTTCTAGTTGCGGCATGTGGGACTCGGCCTCAGGATGGACGGAGAAGTGGTGCGTCGATGCGCACCCGGGATCCGAACCCGGGCCGCCAGCATTGCAGCGCGTGCACTTAACCACCAAGCCACAGGGCCGGCCCAGCAACTGTATTCTAATGTGAGGACCACCTGGGCTGGATGGACCCTTTTGCTGGTCCACAGTCTCTCATTTGAAATTCTAAGATTAAAAAAACACTGAAAATCAAAATTACTTTTACAATTTATTTGGCAGAAAAACCTGATGTTGAGGGTTCTATATAATTTCATTTATCCACTAAGTGTGAATATTCATATATTTTGTCCCAAAATTTTAATGTTTGCTTATAGGGTGCTATCTCAGACCTCTCTGGGTTATTAATCAATACATGGCATACATGTTATACTCTCTTTCTACTTGACCCCAAAGGCTCTGAAGAAGGGATTAAAATCTTGTAACTTGTTCATGCAAGAGCAAAAGGCCCATGTAATCCTTCTAGTCACTACGTATCTTGAGCACCACAACCTTCACCAACAAAGATTAACACACTTTATTCTAATTAGTGAACACATTTTTGGTGTAGATATTAGTAATATACTGCCTGCTAGCCATTTCTACAGTGAAGTTTCTGATCCAGATACTAGAAATGCTAGCTAACCACACCTGCTCTGCACATGAAATATAATTTGCATAGAAATAATAATATTGTAAGCACTGACTATACAGATACTATAATATTGTAAACACTGAAATTTTAAGAAATGTCAACTATTCGATATGGAATTATTTTAAAATTTATTATAAACCTGCCCATATTTTAAAATGGAAACATTTAAATGATCTAAGCCTTATCTAAACATCATCTAAATTTTATTTGAAAACCTGTAGGAGTGTGATTCCAACCAGCAAAAAAGCATTACTGAGCGGTCCCCGCCCCCAACCAGTTTCTTTTTCTCCTAATTATTTAAATGGTATTGCTTGGTGCCATTGTGTGGCACAAATCCAAACCTCAGCACTGAAACTGAAACTGAATGTCAGTGATTGGTTATGAGGTGGTCATCCTCATGACCCAGGAAAAGAAAAAATATATATATATATATATATTATTGCTCATTATATATAAATATGTATAAACCAACCAAAAAACACAAACTATAAATTGTGTAGAAAATCCATAGACCCCAAGAATTAGGTTTCCTAAGGCCCGTAAACCGTACTTCGAAAAACACTAGATAAGTCCTCTGCCATTATATGTGAAATCCAAAAGGAGAATGGAAGACTCAGGCTGATTCCAGAACATCATATCATCTCAAAGCTATCCAAGCATATGAATTTCCTCAGTGCACCTAAAGCTCTCCTGCCTTCGAGTAGTTCCCTGGGATAGGATAAAAATACAAGTATACTCAGCAACCAATGAAGTCCAGCCAGAAAGGGCAATAGTTACTTATACATGCTGAATAAAGTGACCAAATCTAAATGGCTAAAGATGACTGGAAGTAAATTCAAATGAACCAATAAAATTTTTAAATGAACCAATAAAATCTCAGTGTATTTGATTGGAGTTGAAATCCTTTGAAATTTTAAATACCTAGCTTTTATTGCTGGAAGGAAAAAAATTGTGAAGAAACTTAACGTTTTGTTGAAATATTTTGTTCATCTTACCTGTACATTTCCATTTAGTGATAGTGAACATAGTGGATACTTTCTATTGCAGGATGATATGCCTCATATTATTCCAAATGGTGTGTGTGTGGGGGGGGAGGTGAGGATGCTATCTAGCTTGGTAGTAAGTTGCTCTTTAGGAAAGGCAAAATAAAGAATGCAGGAGTTTTTACCCTCACCAAGGCTGCTGAAAAATAGATGAAGAAAGTTTGCTCTGTTTCAGTGAAACCTAGAAAATTTAACCTTGTACTAGGTCACCTGCGAAGCTGGACTGGTCTAAGACTAAGGTGAAGTTCTAGGACTTTAGATTCAGCATTTGGTCAAGGACTCTGGGACAATTCTTGTATCATCTCAAGCTTACCTAAAGCCAAGAAATCTACAACAAGAGTTGAATGTACTCTAGGGATGAGTTGTAGAGTGCAGAATTATTTGTTTTGTGGCATAATCTTCCATATCAGAAATCTGATAGCATCAGAAACGAGTGCATGAGGCTTACTTGCTTAAAAAAAATCCCTCAATGGTATAAGGCATCACAAATCAAAATGATACAAAAACTATGCTCAATACATAACATTGTTGTAATATGTAGGTTTTAAATGTAAAAGGTCAGTTTTAAAATTATTTCTGTTTTTTAATATTAATGTTAGGAACAATCACTAGGATATGCGTGAGTGTGTATAAATAGACATAGACGTATATAATACTTAATCTAGGGGCTGGCCCCCCGGCTTGGCGGTTAAGTACGCACGCTCTGCTGCTGGCGGCCTGGGTTCGGATCCCGGGTGCCCATCGATGCACCGCTTCTCCAGCCATGCTGAGGCCGCGTCCCACATACAGCAACTAGAGGGATGTGCAACTATGACATACAAGTATCTACTGGGGCTTTGGGGGGAAAAAATAAATAAATAAATAGAAATTAAAAAAAATACTCAATCTACCAGTAATCAAATTGACAACTGTTATAATAATATAGGAAATAGATACAAGTGATTGAATTCTCTCCTGCTCTCAATCACTGTTTGGTTCTGTAACAATCTACCTGGAGTCAAATGTAGATTTTTCTCTGCTACGACTGCATTTTTTCCTCTCAAGATGTAAGAAATAGAGAAAAACACCTCCAAGGTTTTCCTGACTACTTCTTGGCAGATTCCAGAGGGTCTGATTGTGTCTTTGACCCCAAGGGCCACCTAAATAGTAGGAAGTAGGACTTCTTATTGGATGTTGGGGCAACTTAAATCTGCAAACATGTCCCTGTTGCTATCAGTTTAATTGAAAGCTTCCTTCACTTCTTGTCCATTTGAATGTGACTATGAGCCCATTTCCTTCCAATGACTTTACACCTCCTTTGGAGATTGTTTCTTTTTTTCCTGTGGGAGACTTTACAGTTGTGTATGTCACGAGCGATGCAAAGTGAGCGAAGTGCTGACCAAATGTCTGGCGCCACCTGTTGGCAGTCCAGTACACATTGATTCTCGGTGACTTACATCCCCACTAAAGAGGAAGTAGGAGCGATTTTGAGGATTCTATTTTTCAATGCATACTTTATGAAGACTATTATGTTTAAATATTGATGGTGATGATGATGATAATAATAAATATGGAATTCTTCTAAGTTACGATTTGTATTATTCAGTTTCACAATTCCCTTAAAGCAGCACACGCAGACACAGTCTCCTTTCCAATAGTAAAATGAAAAAGGTAGGAAGATTCTAGATACAAGGTAAAAACAGTAGCATTACATCTTCACATTTTGTTTTTTAATCCTTCTCTTGAAATACATATCGTCATCCACAACACAAAGTATCCTGATTATGCACTGTACCCTTTGAAACAGCCTATGGATTTTTTTTCCCTGACATTAAAGAGTTTGAAATAATAAAGTTATTTAAATTCAGTTACTTATCTTTGCTAAGAATAAATGGGCGACAAATGATGCTGACACAACTGGATTTCCACAAAAGAATAAATAAAGTTGAACTCTGCTTCACACCATAAACAACAATAATTAACTCAAAATGGATCGAACACCTAAACAAAATGTGAGATATACATACAATAGAAAACTATTCAGCCTTAAAAAGGAAGGAAATTCTGACACATGCTATAACATGGATAAACCTTGATAGTATTACGCTAAGTGAAATCAGCCAGCCAGAAAAAGACAAATATTCTACTTTTAGGAGGTAGTCAAATTCATAGAATAGAAAGTAGAATGATGGTTGCCAGAGCCTGGGGGGAGGGAAGATTAGCGTGTTGTCATTTAATTGCTATAGAGTTTCAGTTTTGCAAGATGAACAGAGTTCTAGATATTAGTTGCACAAAAATATGAATGTACTTAACACTACTGAACAATACACTTAAAAATGGTTAAAATGGTAAATTTTAAGTTATGTATATTCTATCACAATTAAAAAAAATAAAATTCTAAGAAACAGATCAATCATAAATGTAAGAGATAAAATTATAAAATTCATAAAATAAAACATAGGCATAAATCTCCATGATCTTGGATTAGGCAATAGTTTCTTAGATATACACCACAAGCACAAGCAACCAATGAAAAAATAAGACATAATGGACTTCATCAAAATTAACAACTTTTCTGCTTCCAAGGACTCCATCAAGAGAGTGGAAAGACAACTCCACTTGGGAGAAAGACAACTCTGGAAGAAAACATTTGCAAATCATACATCTGATAAGGGACTTGTATCTAGAATATAAAAAGAACTCTTACAACTGAATAATAAAAAGACAACCCAATTTCAAAATGGGCTCAAGAATCTGAATAGACATTTCTCCAGGGAAGACATATGAATCACCAATAAGCACATGAAAAGATTCTCAGCGTCATTAGTCATTAGGGAAATGCAAATCAAAACCACTGTGAGATACTGGTTCATACCCACTAGGATGGCCATAATAAAACAGACTGATAACAACAGGTATCAGTGAGGATTTGGAGAAGTTGGAACCCTCGTATATTGCTGGTAGGATTTTAAAATGGTGCAGCCACTTTGGAAAACAGTCTGGCAGTTCCTCAAACGGTTAAACATACAATTACCATATGGTCCAGCAATTCCACCCCAAGAGAAATGAAAACATGAGTCTGCACAAAAACTTGTATACAAATAAATGTTCATAACAGCATTATTCATAACAGCCCCAAAGTGGAAACAATCCAAATGTCTATCAGCTGATGAATGGATAAATAAAATGTGGCATATCCATACAACGGAATAATATTCAGCCAGAGAAAGGACTGAAGTACTGATACATGCCCATGCCACAACATGGATGAACCTTGAAAACATCTTGCTAAGTAAGAGAAGCCAGTCACAACAGACCAGAGTGTATGATTCCATTTAAATGGAAAGTCCAGGGCCGGCCCCGTGGCTTAGCGGTTAAGTGCGCGCGCTCCGCTGCTGGAGGCCCAGGCCCGGATCCCGGGCGTGCACTGACGCACCGATTCTCCGGCCATGCTGAGGCCGTGTCCCACATACAGCAACTAGAAGGATGTGCAACTGTGACATACAGCTGTCTACTGTGGCTTTGGGGGAATAAAAGGAGGAGGATTGGCAATAGATGTTAGCTCAGAGCTGGTCTTCCTCAGCAAAAAGAGGAGGATTAGCATGGATGTTAGCTCAGGGCTGATCTTCCTCACAAAAAGAAAGAAAGAAAGAAAGTCCAAAGTAGGCAAAACTATAGAGATGGAAAGTAGGTTAGTGATTTCCTAGGGTTATGGAGGTTTGAAGGGAAATGAAGAGTGATGAAAACATTTTAAAATTGATTGTGGTGATGGTTGCAGACATCTGAATATACTAAAAGCTGTTGATTTGTACATTTAAAAAGAGTGAATTGTATGATATGTGAAATATATCTCAAAAAGAGCTGTTATTAAAAAAAAGAAAAAAAGGAGTGGATGGGCCAATACTAGATTCCCCATCATTACCCTGTGACACTGATTTAAAAAAATGTTTAGAATGGGCAAGAGCAGAAAGAGAAAGGCCAAGCATCCTTAATGGTATTAAGGCATATAAAATGATTAGAGTTTAGATTTAATGAATATGAGGCTACGACAGTGCTTTATAGTTTGAACATTTATTTTGTTACAGTAAATAATTTCCATTAAAATTGAAAATAGAGACACTGTTCTTATCAGTCTTTATCTCCGGTACTCTTCCTTCCAGCAAGCAACAGGAACAAGTGGCTTAAGTCTAGAAATTGTCCTCCAGCTATGAGTACTGCCCCTCTTCCTGGGATTATCTTTTGTGTATGTTAATTTCCTAAATTCACAAGCTGTTATTTTCGTTCAGAATGTTAAAGATACCCCTAGGTAAACTCATTGAAAAAGTCTTGATTTTCACAGCCTTCCTCTGCATTAGAAACTTCAAGAATCCCTAGGGGCAAGGCTTCCTCAAGTCTGATCTTAAGAACCCCCTGGGTGAGAATTTCCTCGGCTGCTTGGTAAAAATGCAGATTCATGGAAGTTACCTCAAACCTTCCACACCCCCAGGTGATGTTTATGCATCCTAGAGTGTGTAGGTTTAGAAATGTTCTACTTCCCTACTTCATCAGAGAGAGAGGAGTTTTGAAATCTCATTGCCATACGGAGAATTATAGAATCCTAGAATGTGAAAACTGAGAAGCACCCAAGTGTCATCCTGTGCAACCCCCTCATTTTATGGAAGAAGAAACAAGATGATTAGCCCAAAGCCTTACAGCTAGTTAGGGGCACAACCAGGACAGGATGGCGCTCGAGTGTTCTGATGTCCAGAGCAGCGTCCTGGCTCAGCTGGGGCAGAATGAGGTTGATTGGGCACCACTGGGGTGCATGCTACATCCATCCACCATTAGGCGGAAACTTGAATCTTAGTTCTAAATCTAAACAGAGTAATCCAGAGAAAAGAGGAGTGAAATAGCATGAGAAAGGGGTCACTGTAGAGACAGTATTTTTAAAATTTTTTTCCACAACTCTTTTATATTCACTGACATAAATTTAAAGTTTAATATTTAGTCTCCAGAAAGCATTTCATGCTGTCTCTTAAAATATTATGTAGCTATGGAACTAAGAAAGCTTGCTTCTGTATTTGTAGAGTTGACTATTTCCCCTTTTCTTGTTGGGCACTTGTGACTCCCTATCAAGAATTTTCTAAATGTTGCGATTCCTCAACAAAACAATTTCACAAGATAGTTTCATCTTTCTCTCTCTCTCCCCCTCCCTCTTCTGTCTTTCCCTCCTTCTTCTGGTCCTGGAAATTGGCCAGCAAGATTATTTATGGCTCTTAGTTCACATCACACCTTAATAATAAACAGGAGCAGTTTTCCTTTGTTTTCAAATTTCAACAGTACGGTAGTTAAAAATTGGCTCCCATCAGAAAACTCTTTCTCCAAGTCTAATGTGCTATGCTGGGTATATACATGATTAACCAGCACAATACGTACAGCAAAGAAACCAGGTGAGAGATTTATTGATTCTGGCTGAAACAAATTGAAAACTAACCTTGAACACTTTGTGAAGTCTATAATGAGTTCCACAAATCAACTTTGGAGCCAGTTTAGCATGGCCATTTAGTTGAGGCAAAGAGCCTGTGTTTGATCTAACTTAATAAAGTAATTCCAGAGTAAAAAGTAGGTCAAAATGACGACATTCTAAAATTCAAAGTTTTTTTTTTCACTAAGAGAAATACATTTATTTCAAATAGAATTAATGATATTTGGTACAAAATGATATTTTGTTAGATAGTTTGGGGGTCCGTTCTACTAATGAATACTTCGTGATAGATTTGCGGGGTGAATGAGTGTCCCCAGGTTAAGATTCCAAGTAAAACTCAACGACTTGGCCCTTCTAGAAAATTTCCCTGCCTCTGATGAATCAAACTTCAACTGTGATTGTAAACTAGAACATAGAATTATTTAGTGTAGCCAGTATTATAGAACAGAATTCTGTTCTACTGATATTCAACCCATTTGAATTAAATATGTTATTTGACAGTATTAAGAGGCTATGTCTTCCGAAATTGTGTAAGCTTTAAGAAAATCTGAATAATCAGGACAGTATAGAGAACAATAATTATTAAACCCTCCTCCACCAATTAACTTTCTGAACTCAGAAATGGAGAGACTGTGTCTATATAAGCACATACGAATAATTAGGATAGTAGAGACACTATTTCAAACTCAATTTTTTTGCTTTGTTGTTGTTGGTTGGTTTGTTTTGTTTAGGGACCATAAAGAGAATCTTTCCTTGGATATTAAATTTTATTCCCAACGTTTTTCTGTTTCTATGAGGAACTATCTGTGGAAGTAGAGAATTCCATTTTCATGGAAGATCAGAAGGAGGTTACCGCGGGGAAAGGTAGAGCATTCATTTGGCTATCGAGAAATCAGATTCTTTAATATGGCTGCAGCCTTTTTTTTCCTAGCCAAAAACTAAAGGACTAAGTTCCGCAAAGCATAGGGTAATAAAAGAACCAAAAATGAGTAAAAGTTCTTCGTTCTCACTACACTGTACTACTTGTTTTGGTAGGAAAAAAACCCACAGATTTCAAAACTGAATAGCAAGCTCTTGGTTTATTGTTTACCAGTAGAAGAACTCTTATTTTCTCTTCTAACAAATGTTTCCAAACATAAAACTTACCACAATCAATTTTAGAAAAAAAATTTCTCTTTGAGGCAGAAAGGACAAATATCATGTTTAAACAGCAGCTGGTAAAATAAAATAATTTACTAACCCTCGGTGTGGTAGAAAGATGCCGACATTACCCACACCTGCGATATCTCACTTTACAATGGAATGACAGTGTTCTTGTACCCAGGTAGCATTCCCTAGCAATTTCCACATTTTGGCATATTGCCACAGACACTCACGGTTAAATGTGAAAACACTCTGGTTAGTATAGAGCTCAATTTATGGAGAAATAACTATTCTCTTTGCCATTTTGAGTCCTCAGTTACCTAAAGAAAGCATTTTCACACAGAACATGGTTATGTGCCTTTTAAATCCATTTGTGAAATTATTTCACTTCTTTTGTAAAAAGATGAAATATTGACTGCTGATGAAAATTTCCTCCTACACAAATATTTTTCAAGCTCATTCCACCCCCAACCTTACTTAGTATCACTAAATATTATGCTACATTTTTCTAGAATATTTCAAGTCCCAAAATGAACAAGTGAGAGAAAATCTGGTAAAAATACAGTAACCAACACATGTTAGAGAAACGAAGGAGGGCTGTATGTTAAGAAGATTTTTTTCCCATTCCTACAATTACCCAAGTGTCATTTTTAACTTGATTGACTTAAGGTAATATATCTTTTTTCCTTTTTTTTTTTTTAAGTTCATCAGTATTCCTGCCACAAACCTTAATTGCCATTTAATCTTAATAAGCCTGAGAAAGAGGGTGAAAACTCATTTTACCTATTCGAGCCAGGAAGGTGGGAAGGGAGGAAACATCTCATTTAGGATTCTGAAGTAGATTTGCTTAATGCTTTAAGCAAAAGCTCTTTCAAAAGTTATCTATGAATTTAAGTTGAAAATGACATAAAATAGTAGATAAAGTTTAAAATCACACTTGTCAGATGTTAAAATTATCCTATGACTAATCATAAATCAATTAGTTTATGTACTGAATATTTTTCTATTAACTACCCTGCAGGAGAAGATAATCTAGTTACTGCTAATGTGGAAATGTGCTGCGTGGGGGTGGGGAAAAGGGCAGGAAAAATATCCTGATTGGTGTTATCTAAAGTGGCTGCACCTTTCAACAAGTTTTCAATTTCAAACAAAACTTTTAATATCTGTGTCTTTTCCAGATTGTCTCTGATTTCTAATTTTTTAAATAACAGCTTCATTGAAATATAATTCACCTACTATATACTTCACCCATTAAAGTATACAATTCAGTGGTTTTTAGTAAATTCAGAGTTGTGCAATCATCTCCACAATCAAGTTTATAACATTTTCATCACCCCAAAAAGAAACTCCATACCTTTTAGTCATCACCTCCCAGCTCCTTTATACCCCCCAGCCCTAGGCAATCAATAATCTATTTTCTGTCTATAGATTTGCCTGTTCTGGACCTTTCATATAAATGGAATCATGCAATATGTGGTCCTTTGTGATTGACTTCTTTCACTTAGCATAATGTGTTTTCAAAGATTAATGTCTAATTTAAAAAATTTTTTTTATTTGGGAATAATTCCAAATTCACAAAAGAGTTACTAAAATAAAAATTGTACAAAAAAATCTATATATCCTTTATCCAGATTCATCTATCATTAATCAAATGTCTAAAGGTTTTTAATATTTTTGTTAGTGCAGCAATAAAACTTTTAAAAAAATTATGTTATATTTGTGTAATTAATAGTCTGCAATAGCTCATAAATAATTTGGATTGCCATTTTGAACCTTTCTTAAAATTACTCTGAAACCCAAGGGCTAATTTAGTGGTAGATATGTACTTGATATAGGCCAATCGATTTTTTTGTGTGTGCCCAGCAATACGTGAAAGCAACTGAAATGAACTGAAATGAACACACAGGAAACAGGATTTAAGAAGGCCAAGGGGATACCAAGTCCTTTTCCATCATTCTTATCAAATTGGAATTATAATCAATTAGCATTTATTAAACACCTTACTTTGTGTCCCAAATTCCTATAAAGAGGTATAAAGTGGTATAAAGAGGAATAAGACAGGTGGTCAGTTTTAACAAAAATAACCAATTGCAATGTACTGTGACCTGAACTCTGTTAGCAAAACTATGAAAAATAGCTATGGAAGGCATAAATAATTCATTTTTTCTGGGAGGAAGACACTACTGGAATCATAGAAGAGGATGTACCTCCAGAAAGCTTTGGCTCATAATTTCCCTTTGGGGAAAGTCATTAAAGATGGCCCAGGCTACACCTGTTATGGAAAAAGCCATAAGATGAAATTAAGATCTTTTCCTCTGAAGTTTTACTACTTCACAAATAATCAGGAGGCTAAGAATCTAAGGTAGCATATTCTTATTTGTTTTTTAGAAATAACAGTACTCAGGGTGCCCTAAATCTAAACCTAGCGTACATTACATAGTTTTCATTTATACTGCAACAATCCTATTAAATATCATTAACGATTTACTACCTTTAATATGTGAAAGCAGTGTTTCCCAGGCTTGGCAAGGGAATATGACCACTAGGGTGCTGTAATACAGTTTCCCAGGGCCTCTCCAGACCGAATCATCTCTGAGGGGAAGAGTCTGGGAACTGTTTGGAGCATGCTCCCCTAGGAGTTTATGAAGACAGGCTAAATTTAGGATACGTGTTACCATATTGGTCATTGAAGCTTCGTCTATGAACGTAGAAAGTATCACTGCAGAAACACTGAATAAAAAGCGTGTTGTCCTGAGTCTCCAAGCCAGGCTGGAGCACTGTAACTCAGCAGTGTAAGGGAACTGGAGTCCTCCCCGCGGTGCAGGAAGCACACAGTGGCTGAGGGAAGACTGCAGAGTCGGCCTTTTTGCATGTGTGAAGCAACATGAACAGCGTGGGACACTAGAGGAAACATTAATTATGGAATCAGAGGATCCAGTCCTTCCTCGATCTGTGACTCTGGGTGACTCGTTTATCTCTCTGAACTTCATTTTCCTCTTGTGAAAAAGAAAAAAAATGGAAGCAGTAAGCATATCTAACTGGTAAGGTTATTTTGAAGATTAAATTGGAGTATGTACATAAAAATACTTTGCAAAGTACTGTATAAATATTAATTATTATATTTTGCAAAACAAATCACTTTCCCACATTCATATCCTTTAAAATGCAACATAATTCTTTTAAAATGAGGTAATATACCATTTTAAATGTATTATGCAAGTCCATTATACCTAAAAATAAATCTACAAAAGGAACCATTTTTTTTCCTTTTGTGGATTACTCCATGTTGTAGCAATTTTGATAGTGTCACAATTTTAGATCTCTTCCTTACAGAAAGTTCTTGCTCTGAAAGACTAGAAGACATTTGCTGATGCCTGGCTTAGAGAAAACCTACAGATATGTGAAATAGTAAAATAAGATAATTTGAACATCATTTGAATAAGATCATTTGAATTTAAGAACGCTACTTATAAGGAAATTTAAAACTGAGGGAATATGGCTGGACAATTTAAGTATCTTTGAGAATAGCACTAATTGCAATTTAGAATGAAAGGAAATGTGGGTAAACAGCTCAAGTGTCTGCCTGGAAAATATAATTTCACATCAGTTAACAATTTAAAACCCTCTGTCTGAACAAAGGCCTTCGTATGCTAATAATATATAAGTGATACCAAAAAGTCAATATTTTATTATATGGGGATATTTTCCATATATGGAAACATGCAACCACAGCTCTTTGTGGATGGTGATGGGAACAAAAGGAAGATGGGAATTGAAGGGATTTGTGACAGCCAGAATTCCAAGCGTACTTATCAAGTTAGAAGTTAGAATGAGTTGGGGGATGGTGTGAGGAGAGTTGGCCAAAAAGCCTGATCCCATGAGAAAGACAGCGGGCCCCTCACAAGTCGTGGAGCGAGCCTGCCCCATCCAGGGGAGCAGCACATTTGGGTGTGTGTTGTCAGAGCTCTCAAGGCTTCAGGTAAAGGACTACATCCCTTAGCTTTAGCTTCTGATACCAGATCCCCCAAATTGACTACTAGAGACTTCACTCCAGTTTCTTCACCAGTAAAACAGAAAAAAAATTATTTATAAATATATGATGTATAGGAGTAGCTGTGATTAATAATATACGTTTAAATATTTGGCAGCAGAAGAAAGAATTCAAATCCGTGACTTAGAAGCAGGTCACTGGCAGGTTAAGTTAACCTAAAAGGTCCAATTCCCCCTTTCCTCTTGGCCACAGTTTGCCTCCCACTCCTCTCCCTCCTGCTACTCCCACACTGAAGCCAGCAGAGAAGCTGGAAGCATTCACATCGCCACTCCTCACATGGAGGCTCTCAGGATCTGTCAAGGCAAATGACCTTGTTGTTCAACAGTAAATACTGTCAATACATGGCTTATCATTGATTTGGTGCTTATTAGTGATAGAAAATGTCATCTAATGTCACTTTTGTATTCAGTTGGATATCTCTTAAAAAAAAAAAATAAGGCAGAGGAAGCTAATATTGCAAAATGACAAAAGGGCTGCCGTTTTAAGGCCCGGAGTGGGGGGGTGGGTGTGGCGGGGGGGGGCGGTTTCTGCGAGAGGCTGAGGCCTGGGGTCTGTGCCCTGGGGGGTGGACGGTGAACAGTTGGTGCCTGCCCAGCAGGGGAAGTTGAGAACCTGCTAATAAGCAATGGGAACTTTGGTAGCAATTTGAGTGTAATTTGATGTCTGACGAAACTTCTAGTAAAAAATATGAGCTTGTATTTTGCATGACTGTTTTTTTTTCCTAGTGATTGTATTTTTATTCTACTTTAAAAGTATCAATTGTGATAGATCAGAAATAAAGGAAAAACCTGATCCTTCGCCACTGATAGTGGCGAAGTTTGAGAAACCTTGCTTTAAAGAACATTTAATTTTGATCAGCATTTCAACTATGGAGTCATTTTCTCCCTAGAATAGTGACCTGGGCACAGAGAGAGGGTGGGAAGGGGCGCCTGTCCTCAGATCTCCCTGTTGTTTGCCATGGGCGTAGGGATCTTTCTTAGTCAACCTGCAGGTGGCTGGGCTGAGATGCCTTCTTCCCAGCTCCTGGCTCCAGGTGATAGCTGGGTCTCATCCCCTGAGCAAACACCTTCAAAGAGCTGACTGTAGATACCAAGTGGGTGGGGAGATTGGCTTTCTCCAAACACAGGGAGATTGTGGAGGGGGAGTAGGTGAAAATCATATTCTTAATCACGAACAAACACAATTAACTGGCAACCGGATTAAGATACCTAATCAGTCAAAATTATTTAGAGGCTCTTATAAGCATCACCCTTCTTTTGAACGTTCTTAGTTACTCTGTGAGATAATACTCTGTTAATGAAATACATGTCTGTAGGGAACATTCCTTCTCTTAAAGTGACATAATGTGGCTTCAATACAAGCTCTGAGGGGGAAGAGTGTTTCAAAGAAAAAGACAAGACGTGAAAATGCATAATAAAACACTAACCAGCAGTCAAATGTGTCCCCAGTTTCAGTCCAACTGAGGGCATAGCCCCAACTGATGTGCCAATAGCCAACTGTTCTGGGCACAGGGGATACGGCAATGCACATCACAGATAGTGTCTCAGGGAGCTAGACAATAAACGAATAAATATAAAATGTGATGACTACTAATAATAAGTGCTTTAAGAAATTATAAAGCAGGTGAGAGAACAGAGTGTGACAAGCTCGTGGGGGTGGTGGCAGACATTGGCTGTTTTAGGTAGGAGAGACTCTCAGAGTAGGTATCAATGAATGAGGGAGCTAGCCATAGGAAAATATTGGGGACCTTGGTTCTTGGCAGAGGAAAGAGAACACAGGCTTGGAGGAGGAAAGAGCTTGGCAGGTTTTAGGAACCGCCAGAGGCCAGTTGGCTAGAATAGAGTGATGGAGGCTGAGTTGTGAGAGATGGGAGAAGAAAGATTGGAAAGAGCCAGTTTATGTGGGACCACATAGACTACCATAATAGATAGAATATTTACAGATGATTGAACTGGAAGTGCTGATTATATGTTATTCATAAGTATCAGAGATGTACACTATTAAAATGTACCCAAATCAAATGCTAGGCAAAGTGTTGAAAGTATTTGCATTACCTTTATAAATACGCCATTATAATTTGTTTGTTAAATACAATGAAATAAGTATTGGCAAAATCACATTAGCATAGGCCCTTCAACTGTTGAAGACATAGCCTGCTTAAAAATTAAAGCCTTAATTTGAACAACCATCCTAAAACTGAATCGTATATTAGATCTGTTTTTTAAGTCTCCCTAACAACAATGACCAAACCAGTTAATACATACACATGTGATTAATATTTGTTAAATCATTCACGCTTATAGTCTTTGCTAACCAGAGGCTGCCCCTTCTATCTCTGGGATGTTTTATCGTCACCTTTTTTTGTAGAAATGACCCAGTAAGATTTTCCTCCTTTGGTGCTGGAAAGAGAAAAAAGATCTGCCAAGGAGAGAGGAGCCTGTTCTGTCCCTTGGCTGTCCGCAGAAGCTGAACTTGTACCTGCTCACCGTCAGGGCTGCAGGGGCTGCCGAAGTGCAGCTCCTGAGCTACGCTAAGAGGAGGCGGCCCTGCAAGATGCAGTTTTGGAAGGGGCTGAGCCTGATTTGGAGGCTCAGTAGTTGGTCTTCATTCTAATATAGTGCCACTGAACTTTCTCTCTCACGCTGAAGATGGAAATGACTCATGGGAATTCAATCATGCATAGAAGCAGTGTAAATTAGATTGGCCAACCTCTGCACTTTGGGTAAGTCATGAAATCTGACTTGTTATGCATTATTTTCTTCGTTTAAGATCACGGAGAGTAACGTGTGTGGGGGTGTGGCTGACAGAGGGGAGAGGCAGTATATTTATGAAGTATTTCCTCAAAGCTTCTACAAATTCTATTAACTCTTCTGGAAAACATTATTTAATGCTTATTTCTCTTTCTTCCTTATAGTTTTTAGTAAAAGAAACCCTACTAGGTCAAGCCCATCTCTGGTTTTGCTTTAGCCATGACTGAAAGTCCAAGGAAAATAGTTTGGTTTTAAAAGTACAGTCTTGTTGTTTCAAAAGTATGGGTGACTCCATCCAAAACAGACAAAAATAACGCCTTGTAATTTTGTTTTTAATTTATTCCTGAGGAATTTGCCAGCAGTTAAAGATAGTGAAGAAGAAAACTTTGATATCATAATTTTATGGGCACATTTTATAAAGTAATTTTAAAATAAATTTAAACAAGTAATTATTTCTTTCCTTTGCTTCTAAACATGGAAAAAGTGGAGTGCTGGGGAGATCTGGTGCTAGCATGCCTGGAGGCCAAGAAAAAGGGGGCCAAGGGGCCGGCCTGGTGGCGTAGTGGTCAAATTCCAGCGCTCCGCTTTGGCAGCCCGGGATTCGCAGGTTCCGATGCTGGGCACGGACATACACACCACTTATCAAGCCATGCTGTGGCGGCGTCCCACATATAAAGTAGGGGAAGATGGGCACAGATGTTAGCCCAGGGCCCATCTTCCTTAGTAAAAAGAGGAGGATTGGCAACGGCTGTTAGCTCAGGGCTAATCCTCCTCACCAAAAAAAAAAA
This sequence comes from Ceratotherium simum simum, assembly GCF_057802395.1. Classification (NCBI taxonomy): domain Eukaryota; kingdom Metazoa; phylum Chordata; class Mammalia; order Perissodactyla; family Rhinocerotidae; genus Ceratotherium; species Ceratotherium simum. Next base: position 30,437,139 of record NC_141930.1, on the reverse strand, counting down.
AAGGTTGGGGAGGAGCCAAGAGCAGGCAGATGGAGTAGTTGGGAGACGGATTATAGTAAGCAAATATGCAGATATAAGGAGGGTATTGGGAGCCAGCTTTCTTACTGTCAGAAAAGAGATTTCCAAATATGGAACAGTACGGGCTAGCAAGAACTCTGAGATGTTGGATGGAATTGGGGGTATCCTCAATTAACTCATGGCTTAATAGTTTTTAGAGGCACATATAGAAATAGTTATAGATATATGTGTGTATGTAAATGCAGACATGTATGCATATGTTTCCTAGCTGTGTCTGCTGAGAATATCTAGAAGCAATGACAACCCAGTATTGATGAGAACCCAGATCTTGGTTTCTAAATGCCATCTTCCACTAAAAGATGCTCTTGACTCCTTGGAGAAATGACTGAATCAGGGCTGAGTGAGGAAAAGTACAAGAAGAGCCTGGAATATCTTGTTACACCAACAAGTGAGGAAATGGTCAAAGAATGATAAGGACATATCAAAAAGAGACAGGAGCCAGCCTGAGGGTGCCCCGCTGGCCAAATCTGTGACAATTGAGCACCCAAACAAATAATATTAGTTAAAGACGACAAGTCATTGATTAAAGAAGGAATCCACAAGTCCATACTGATATAGATAAATAAACAAATAAATAAAAGAAGCAGAAACTTCCTTACAGTAGAAGGAATAAATATAGAAGGAATGATGGGAATAGAAAACCACCATTTGTCACCCATCTAAGCAGATGCTAGGCAGGTAAGGGGAGGTTAGATGAGGAGTGGGACATTAGCATGATGGCAGAGCTTCCCCTACAAAAAATACTTATCAATTGCACAGGGAAAAATGGTGACTTGCAGGGAGAGAAACTGGGCATATCCTAACCTGATCAGGTGATCAAGGTTGACTCACCGGTGATGATGAGGGCTGACATCTAGCCTCCCTTGTCCTGCCCTGAGAACAGCACATCACCACTTGTGCAGTTTCCCTGCCAAGAATGCCTGAGCTCATATCAAACACACGTGGTTGTGGTTACAAGAGACAAGAAAAGACTGAGGAACTGTTCCAGATGGAAGTCAGAAGAGACATGATAACTAAACGCAATGCGGGATCCTGGATTGAATGTTGGACCACAAAGAGAAAAGAGACTTTGTCGGAGCAGTTTGCCAAATTCGAATTGGGCACGAGGCTTAGATGGTAGTGACGTATGGTAGTAATGTTAACGTACTGATTTGTTGGGTTATTGGATGGTTATATGGAGTGTCCTGTGGAAAATGAGAATTTAGAGTGAGTGAAACATCACATCACAGCTTGCTCTCAAATGGTTCAGAAAAAGGCTAATGAAATACATACATAAATACGTTTTAACATATAAGATATAACAATATATTGATGTATTATACATTTATGTAGTATCTATAATGTGTAGGTATATGTTAATATATTATATGATTATTAATACATGTATTATATATTATATTGTTTTATACACATATATTTTTAGAAAGGGAGAGTGAGATAGAGAAAATGTGGGGAAATTTTTTTGTTTATTTAGATAGAGATGGAACAAAAGAGATAAAATGCTAACAAACTGGAGAGTTTCAGTGAAGGTGATACAGTTCTATATACTATTCTTGCAACTTCTCTGTAAGTTTGAAATTATTTCAAAATAAATGATTTAAAAAGGATACCTGCATATTTATATAGCTATATATGTACAAGTGCTTTCATATATGAGGGCAATCTGTGATATCTACTGTGTGAGACATTTCCATGTTTCCAAACTCTCACCAGGATAACTTCATAGAACTTAGAAAGCAGGTGACGGGTCATGCAGTCCTTTTCAGCCCTAGGATTCCATAAATGTCAGGTGAGTTTCCAGGGAAATGTTACATAGTAAGAAGTGTCGAAAATAAAGAGTTGTCTATTCATCTCCAAATACAGTGGTTTTAAATTAACCACTGAAATAAACTATTAGCTTTACTAAAATAATGGCTATCCCAGTAAATCCATAGTCTTAGTTCATAAAAATAGAATCTGCTTTGCCCTGGATCAAGGTGGGATCCTCTGTGCAATAAGTATTATTTTTTTTTTTAAAAAAGCTTTTACTCTAAAAGCAGCAGCATTCTATTGTAACCCAAAGCAGTACAGTCTTCTTTACAATTCCCACTTCCATTTTATCTCAACTTGCTATTTTTTTTGTGTACAAAGAACCTTCTCTAAATGCATATATACCAAGACATACATACACACACACACACTCACATGCACACACTAGCACAGTTTTACTCAGCGCTTTTACTTTGCAAAAGTCTTTGTGATTATGTGCTCCCTTCTTTATCTGGAAAATTCGGTAAGAGATCATGTATTTTCCCCTTCCTTTCATGAGAAAATTGAGGATGAGATGGGTTAAGTGACTCAGAGTTTACCTGGTAGTAAGTTATTGAACAACCAAGACTAGAATTTAGAATCTTTTCATTCTACTACACCGCAAGATCTAGGAAAGGTTTGTACATTTGTGGGTTATTCTTCCTTTAAATATATGTGTATCAGGCATAGTTATCAAAATTGAACTTTGTCTCTATGCCTTTAGGAGAAGAATCTCATTCTACCCAGGTCAGTGCTGATTACAAGCTATCTCTTTGCATTTCAAAGATTTTCTACTGGAATACTGAATGATTTACAATTCTATGTATTTTTTTCCTTGCCAGTCTTAACAGAGTTTTAGAAAGCTGACATGCATAAAATATTTTTTTTTCCACCGAAGTAAAAATGTCCACATTCAGATGTAATTAGAAGATGCACAATAGTTTATAGATCTCTCTAAAAGCTTTTGCCAATGTAATAAGACAACTGTGATTAAAGCATGACAACGTTAGTTATTATCAGTTATAACAGATGTTACAACACTATGAAATTCCACTAATTTTTTTCCTGGAAACATTTATTTAGTTGTTACAATGCATTTACCTTCAGTACTATGGTAGCTTTTTCTTATTTATTCTCCCAACATGTCTTCACATGCTAACATGCATTAATCTACATTTTATTTTACTATTAAATGGCTGTGTAGCACTTGGTATGTGCCACGCCCTGTTCTAAGCAATTTATGAACAATTAACTCATTTCATCCTCGTAAAACTCTCTGAGGTCATTACTATAATTATCCTCTACTTCACAGAGGAGGTACAGAGAGGTTAAATAATATGTCCAAGGACCCACAGGTGGTAAACTATAGAACTAGGATTCAATCCCAACCAGTTCAACTCCCAAATCTGTGCTCATGACCAAATGCACCATGCTGCAGTGGGCCTCAGACTTACAGATGCTGGATAAGTATTTGTTGATTAAATGGATAGATTATTCTCTTGTCTCTTAGACTGCTTTGGAAGCATTAAGCAAATTACCCAAATTGCCCTGTGCCTTAATTTTCCACTTCGTAAAATAGAATTGATAATATTTGCCATCCATTTCTCTCCCAAACAACAGTAAGAGTGGAGAGAATTTGCTTCGCCTAGCTGCTTTGTGTATGTTTTTACGCCTTAAAGACTTAGTCAGCAGTAGGTCTAGAGGAGATCAATAGAATAGACCTTAAATATGTGGTGAGACCACAACAATTCACTATAATTAGCCAAGTCCTTTCAGTCTGAATGAGTGTGAAGTACAGGGGCAGAGCTTCAGAGACCTCAGCGTCCTTAAATTTGAATTTTATCCCCATATAACTTTGAATTGTTTTCATTTTTTCAGCTGAATTAGAGTTTGTATGAAATAATACTCAAATGAGATATCATGTAGGGCTTAGATTATGTGATCTAATAAAAATATCTAATGATAGATCTTCTAAATGAAAATGCTTTCTCGTTACAGCCCTGCATCTCTGATATTAAAAAATTATCATGACCTGATTAGGGACAATATTCCAAGTTTCTGTGCAAAGAATCCTTAGTCCTTTGCTTATCCACTGTCTTCATTTAGTCCCTACAAACCCCATCAAGTCCTTCATTGGCTATAGACATGGCATGGAAAGAAATTCAAAACAAAACCCCATCTTTTCTCAATCTCAACCTCCTCTTCTGAAAAATGGGGATATTAATGAAGGCTGTCTACCTTCAGGGCTGTCATGAGGATTAGATGAAAGTGCTTTGTAAACTGTACTCTACAAATATGAAGAAATTAAAAGTAAAGGTTTTGGTTTTGAAAAAGCCCCAAAAGATAGAAATTTGCTTATCCACATGCAAAGTTTTCCATGTACATTCTTGGCCTGGACTTCCATGTCAAATGAGGAGTTCAGAAAAGCAAGAGGACTTGAGTTCACCCTCAGAACAGATAGGATTTCAGGTGCTTAATGACTGGAGACTGAGCTCCTGTGAAGGAGAGAATGAGAGAGAACAGTGTAGGCCTGGAGTCAGAGGACCACATGGTCTACACAGGGGTGCCTGAGATGAGAACAGAGTCTTTGCTGAGGTTCACAGAGATAATTCTTAGTGTCTTGCCTTGAAGGGAGATGACCCCATGACTCAATCAGGAAGCACAACTGTTATAGTATCCATAAGCCTTTATTAAATACCAATGGACTATGTTCTCTAAGGATATAAAGATGAATTGAACCAAAGATCCTGGTTGCTATTGAAGAGTATTGACAAAGTTGTTCGCGAGGTCCAAGAAATGGACAGAGAAAAAAATTCAGGCTACAGGGGTCTACCGAAGACTGCAAAAGAATCCAGCAAGGATCCCTAATATTTTCTCTCCTTTTTAGAAACTTTGGAAGCCAACTCAGGTGCCATTTCAAAATCTGATATGCTCGTGGCTAAAGCTGCATAGAAAGAGAGGATAACGGGAGCTGTCAGGAGCCGCCTGTCTTACGACCTATTTAACTTGGATCGTTTCCATGATCACAGAATGCCTACCTTGCCCAAACCAACTACCTGGCAAAATGCAGCCTTGTTGACTAGGGAAACTTGGCAAGCCAGAATTTTCAGGTTAGAAAGGCAACCTATTACCTCTCCTAGAAAATATCTCAAAGCGCTTAGCGTTCTGATGTCAGCATCACCTTACATGCCGGGAACAAATTATTACAGTAGAACAGGCCTAGAACACCCAGCTGGGAGTTAATAAATCAAGGAGGAAGACTAATGGTCCTGCTCTGTGCATTCCTCCGAGGCAGGGGCCGTGTCCGATCTCCTTCGGGTGGGAGTGCAAGTGTTCTTTCTGCTCACAGGGGACGCGCCGCTGATAAGACTGTCTGGTCAGTTGAGGATACCACTCTATGAAGAAAGCCCTGGCCTCGTCTAGGGTGTGGGGAAGGTCAGCAGAAGGCGGCGCATAGAAGCAATGCCGCTATTGAAATTCCCTTTAAAATTTGGAGGCAGATATGAAGGAGACAGCAAGACAGGGTGTGTACGTAACTTGTCCTGGGAAAGGAGCTGGGCTGCCTCTCCCTCACCCCCGACGCCGCCTCCCCCGGGAGTCTCATGTTCCCCACGCCAGGGACAAAGGGAAGGAGCCCACACTTCAACCCGGGACCAGGGGCTGGGGGATCTAAGAAACACCCCCGGACGAGTTTCTGAGCAGGGAAGTGGACCGGGAACAGCGCATTTCCTGCTTCGCCTGTGCAAACCCCAGGCGGGGCCAAGCGGGAACAGGGTTACGGTCGAGGAGTCGCCCGCTGCCAACCGGGTTTCGGGGGCGGCCTCGAGGGGGCCGCGGACCCGGGAGGGATGCGGGCGGAGGGAGAGGGCGTGAAAGCAGAACGCTCGTCTCCCATCCTCGTGCGGAACGAGTCCCCAAAGCCCCTCCGGCCGTCGCCCTTTGTCGGCCCCGGCCCCAGAGGCCTGCGCCGCTGAGGGCCAGGGTCGGGCGCCAGGTGCCGGGTCCGAACAGCTCCAACCATGCGGGGACCGCCCGGGCGGGGGTGGTGTGGAAGGGTGTGGTGGGGGCCCGGGTGGCCGCTATCTTCCCGGCCACTCCTTCCTCTCCACCTCCCCTCTCCCGCGCGCGACCTTCGACCTAGCATCCCGGACCTACGGGGGACTGGCCCGGGGACAGGGAGGAGACGCGAAAGGTATCCAGAGGCGCGGTGCCACAGCCCAGTCGGCGTCGGGGCGCGCGAATCGGCGGCGTGGGGCTGCGGCCCTACCTGGAGGTGCGGAGCCCGGCCGCGCTCCGCGCGGCGCCTCCCGCTCGGCTCCCGGGGCCGCCCCCGGCGCGCGATTTATAAATGCAAAGGCCTTATTGTTGTTCTTTGTCCCGGGGATACCATTGTCTATTCACCGGCGGGCCGCCCCGGCGTTTTCCCTGGGTTTGCGCCGCGCACTCCCCTCCCCGCCCCCACGGACTTCGTCTCCAGAGCAAACCCGGATCTGTCTGGGTGCCCATGGCCTTCCTCATCGACTTGAGTGTCCTTCGTTTGGCTCCCGCTTCCCGAGCATCGAAAACACAAAAGCCTGCAGGAAATCACCAGCCTTTGCCTGGTCACTCAGGGGCCTGGGGAAAAGCGGGGCTCTGACTCCTCTAGGTCTAAGCCACATGTCGTCACCTACCCGGGTTAATTTCTGCGCCCGCTGGCCAAAACCCCCAAGTGGTAACAGGCACAGCTTCTTGCTACGCTAGTCGCTTCCTCACCCAGCCTTTCGAGCCTCAGGTCTGGCCTGGGAACCGTGAGCGCAATTAGTAGCCAGGAGCCCAGAGATCCGGGATCGTGCAATGCGAATGCACCGGCCGGCTACACGAGCGAGTGTACAAGGCTCTTCCTCGAGAAACTTGTTTGGCCCCCCACCCCCCCGCGCGTAAATCTCTCGTGTTGAGAAAAGCAAGCCTTGCAGGAAGTCACTCCGGATGTTTGCTGCTTTTCATGTGGCATTTGTGGCTGGCTCTGATAAGGTCCCGAGCTGGACTTCCAACACCGCGTTTAGTAAAGAGACCTGAATAGAAGAGTCCACACACACCGCGGACTGGTCTGCGGCACCGCGGCCCCCAACACCCTCCCCCCGAAATATATGACAAGTGAATGATCACAAGAAATTAGATCTAGGAAATGGTATGTAAAAGGAACTAGTCTTGGAAAGGCACCATAATTCCTTCCTGGTAAATATAAGTTAACTGCTACTTTATAACTCCCAAGGAGGGTGTTATGAGAAGTAGGGGGAGGGCAAATCTGAAGCTCCAACTCCATCCTATGGATGCCGTGCTCACACCTGATTTCTTAATAATGTTGACCAACAAAAATCAGTAGTGTCTAGGAACAAGTGCAAAGAATAATGGGGAACCCCAGGTTTTCTTTGCCATCCGTTTCTCGACCCTCTTGGCACCTCTTCCTATAGTGAGGTGGGCGACGAAGAACGAGGATGAAGAAAGTGTACAAGGGTAAATCCACGCCTATACATTGTTTGGACTCACACCTGGATTGTATTTCCTGTACTCTATTTTATTTTTTACAGAATTAGTCAAATAGATTAATCTAGACAGATAAAATGGATTCTGGAACGGGCATTGTTTTTGTTTAGTTTTCAATCTCTATTCTAAGAAAACTCCTATTAGTTCATAAGAACTTTTCCCCTAATAGAAAATTCTGCTTTGAGATCTTTGAAAAGATATTTATTACCATCCGGAAAAGTTAGAGAAGATCGCCAAGAAAACATTAAGGAGCAAGGTGTGGGATTAATTTGTTCTCTCTACTCCTATAGTTTCCTTACTTATATAACCATTTGCAATGCAACTATGCTTAATTTTAAAGATAATTTTTTTTCAGAAAAAATAAAGCGTAAAGGAAAAGTACCTAATCAGTTAAATTTGTTTAAGATCAGCTGCTTCAAAACTAATTAAAAATAACACCTCTCTATGATTTCTTATAACAGATTAATTTTTTTTCTTGTGTGCACCGCAGAGACCCAGGAACTAGAACTACTTTCTTAGTTTGTCGCCTGTGTGAAGACTGGCTGCTAAAGGTGAGGGAGGGCAGCCAGAGCTTCGCAGAGCCCCACAGGGTTAAAGCTGGCTTACAACAGTGTGTGGGACTTCTCTGGAGAAACAGCAACGTCAGAGAAACTGAAGGCCAGGGGTTTCCAAAGGCTCTGTGTTGCTTTGTCTTTATGGAAGCCACTAATACGCAGACTTGACAGATTACTTTGTCACTACAGTGTCACCCAAAAAGCTGCAGCATTTACTTCCCAGATCTGGGGTGTGAGCCCTAGTTTTTCATCACCCGTTCACTGCAAACAAGGAAAATCTGTTCTGGAGATTGATATATTGATTTCTTGGCAAAGTTATCTAATTATGCAGAAATGGTTGGTTAGCTGCCTTAGAAAACAACGTAAATACACAAACACAACAGTCTGTGGTTTCCTGAGCTCCAAGAGCTCCAAGCCTGAAGGCAGACTACTGGAGATCAATTCCACTCTCCAGCGCTGTGATCTCGGGCAAATTCCTTAACCTCTCTGTGCGCTGTTTCCTTCTCCTTACAAGTAAACTAGTTTGCTAATGTCTGGAGGGCTCTAAGAACAGTGTGTGGCATGCTGTGCCTATATAAGTGCGATATACGGGCTTATTTAAAAATCCCATTGAAAAGTTTTCTCAGATTTAAATACAAGTTTAAGTCATTCAGATTTTCATTCCAATCTAGAGAAATGTACAGGAAGCCCCTAATTATCTGTGAGAATGACCACTTTAAACTGACCCTGAGACCTACAGTTACCTTGCTGCTCAAAAGGATTGCTCTCTTTCCTTTAATAGATGGGCATTTAGATAAACACTGCTGCTGTTTTTACCACATTTTAGAAATCAAAACTTTTGTCTCTTTTACTGAACACACATGAGAAAATCATGTTCATTATATATTCATGTACAAATTTTCAAGGCTTGGTTCATCGTTAGGAATAAGGGCTTTAAATTCTTCAGAATGACAGTATATTGGCTACAGAAAAGTCATTCCTTATTTCATCCTATTTTAGAAATTAGAATTTACCTCCGACATAGCATTTTGAATATAATACAAGGAGGTTGAGTCCTTGGGGAAAGAATGTGTTTTTTATTTATTATCAACAGCGTCTACTGCATTCGATAAAATACATTTGAAGAAGACACCCGTAGGGTTCCTTGGAAGAAAGATAGGCCACCCACCACTGAAACACCACTGAAATAAAAAGTGGGTGCTTAGTGTGTTGATCCCAACTACCGCGGCCAAGTACTTCTATCCAGGTACGGTTAGCATCCCAGGTTGCTCAGGAGTCCCCCTTCCCAGGTCAGAGAGGACGTGGCGCCAAAGCCCGGCTCCAGCCAGTTCTCCCGGGGCAAGTGCAGCTCGGGGCGCGAGGCCGGGGGAGGGGAAAAGGGCAGGCGTGGGGTTGAGCTGGGACTTGGGACTCAGACGGCGGGCTGGGCGTGGACCAAAGGACGCCCTCTCGGCCCGCCCCCGCCGCTCCATTGGCCACATCGGTGCAGAAAAGGCCTGGCGGCCGGGGGCGCCCGCAGTGTCACTGGGCCGGCGGGGGCGCGCGCCGCGCCGTGGGCTGGGACTGGCCAGGAACGCCGGCGGCGGGTGCGGGCCCGGGAGACTCGAGCAGCCGCGGGGCCTCGGCCTCGCTCGCTCCTCACCCCCTCCCCCCGCGCCGGGGGAGGCGGCGTGTCCGGCGGAGGGTTGTGGGGCGCGGGGCCGGGCTGGAGCGCCATGAGCAGCCCGGATGCGGGATACGCCAGTGACGACCAGAGCCAGAGCCGGAGCGCGCTGCCCGCGGTGATGGCCGGGCTGGGCCCCTGCCCCTGGGCCGAGTCGCTGAGCCCCCTCGGGGACATGAAGGTGAAGGGCGAGGCGGCGGCGAGCAGCGGGGCGCCGGCCGGGGCGGCGGGCCGAGCCAAGGGCGAGTCTCGCATCCGGCGGCCGATGAACGCCTTCATGGTGTGGGCTAAGGACGAGCGCAAGCGCCTGGCGCAGCAGAACCCAGACCTGCACAACGCCGAGCTGAGCAAGATGCTGGGTGAGTCCGAGCTCGCGACCCAGGTAGTGCGAATCGCGTTGCCACTTCCTTGAGCGCAAAAGGGCGCGGGCCTCGCGCCCGAGGCGAGCGGTGTGCTGCGGCCACGTCTTTCCCCGAGGCCCTAGGTTCCCCTCTGGCTCTTCGCTCTCCCGATTCTGCAAAGGGCTTTCGGCCTCGGTCATCAGTGCCCGGATTACCGGGGTGATCAGGGGCGCGGGTACAACGGCTCCGGGGAGGCGGCTTCCCGGCGCGTCTGAGCGGCGGCGAGGGCACCCTGGCGCCGAGCTGGGTTGGTCGTGCCAGTTCCCTGACTCCTTCCCCGGGTACGGGACGTTTTCAATTCTTCGAACGACCGGGAGTGGGTGAGCGGGGAAGCCGCTTCCAGGAGGCTAAAAGAAGGGAGGGATGCCCTTAGAGGACCCCAGATCTCTTTTCTTCCCCCAGTGCTCGGACTCCACTAGGTCTCCTGAGCCCCATAGTTTCACTCTTTAACTTGACCCCTTCCTCCTTCCAGTTGCACAATTCAAGGGCGGAGGGGAGAGGTGGGGCCAGGTGGGGCCTGGGAGCGGGAGCTCAGGGTAAGCCCCGCGCCCTTCTCCACCTCCCACGCCTATGCAGGCAAGTCGTGGAAAGCGCTGACCCTGGCGGAGAAGCGGCCCTTCGTGGAGGAGGCCGAGCGGCTGCGCGTGCAGCACATGCAGGACCATCCCAACTACAAGTACCGGCCGCGGCGGCGCAAGCAGGTGAAGCGGCTGAAGCGGGTGGAGGGCGGCTTCCTGCACGGCCTCGCCGAGCCGCAGGTGGCCGCGCTGGGCCCTGAGGGCGGCCGCGTGGCCGTGGACGGCCTGGGCCTGCCCTTCCCCGAGCAGGGCTTCCCCGCGGGCCCGCCGCTGCTGCCCCCGCACATGGGCGGCCACTACCGCGACTGCCAGGGCCTGGGCGCACCCCCGCTCGACGGCTACCCGCTGCCCACGCCCGACACGTCCCCCCTGGACGGCGTGGAGCCGGATCCGGCCTTCTTCGCTGCGCCGCTGCCCGGGGACTGTCCAGCAGCCGGGCCCTACAGCTATGCGCAGGCCTCGGACTACGGGGGGCCCCCGGAGCCGCCCGCCGGCCCCATGCACCCCCGGCTTGGCCCCGAGCCCGCGGGCTCCGCAATGTCGGGCCTCCTGGCGCCCCCCAGCGCGCTGCACATGTACTACGGCGCGATGGGCTCTCCGGCGGCGGCGGGGGGCGGGCGCGGCTTCCAGATGCAGCCGCAGCAGCACCCGCCGGGCCCTGGGCAGCCGTCGCCCCCTCCCGAGGCGCTGTCCTGCCGGGACGGCGCGGACCCGAGCCAGCCCGCCGACCTCCTCGGGGAGGTGGACCGCACGGAATTCGAACAGTATCTGCACTTTGTGTGCAAGCCCGAGATGGGTCTCCCCTACCAGGGACATGACTCTAGTGTGACTCTCCCGGACAGCCACGGGGCCATCTCCTCGGTGGTGTCCGATGCTAGCTCTGCGGTATATTACTGCAGCTATCCTGACGTCTGACGAGTCCCCAGCCGACCCAGCCTGCAGGCCAGAAGCAGTGTTACACACTTCCCGGAGGAGCGAAGGAAATCCTCAGCCTCGTGTTGTGTTGTTTTGTTTTTAAGTTGCCTTGGCATATAATTTATGGTAATTTATTTTGTCTGCCACTTGAACAGTTGGGGGGAGAAAAATGTGAGGGTGTGTTTTAAGATTTGTTCAGATACTTGTTTCCCACCGTTACATTGTTAAAAGCCCATTTCCAACTTCAAGTTTACCAGTTTTGAGTGTGTCCCAGAACAACTTGCTCCATTTCCTGAAAATTTGTTGATCAAAGAAATTTTGTCCTGGGTGTGTGTTTTCAATCTTTAAAAAAATAAAATCTGGAATCTTTCACTCTGCTAGTGCCTCTCTCACACAACCAGTTTTTGAGATCAATGTTGAGTATAAATAGGATTAGGAATATTTTAATGGTGACATTTAATATATAGTTACTGTAAATTTCTCATTCTCTCATAATAGTAGACCTAAATGACTCCAAGGAGAAGCCCTAAAAATGAACATTAGGATGTCCAATTTTGATGTAATCATTTTTGTTAGGGAAAAAACCCTCGTGAAATGGGCCTACATTATACATTTCAAGTGATAGTAGTCTCTAAAAAGTAATGGTTTTTCTGTTTCGGTATATCACTTTCACCAGAGGAGAACATGTAAGTAATTTTGGTTTTCTAGTTGTTGAATCTTGAGACCTGCCTGAAGAGGCTTTTGGATTTTTTTTTTTTTTTTTGGTCTGCATTTCACGAACAGTCTTTACACTCCCTCTCAGCACTGAACTTGCCAATTCTCACGTGCCTACTCCTTGGGAAGTAGTGTTGCTGGGTTAAAAATAATTTGAAGGAGTCACAGGAACTAATCAAAATAAAATGTGCATTGTGACCTTTTAATGAACCTCGTCATTTATAATTTCAATAGGCTATTTTGCTATAAAGTGCATACGTGGCCCATTGCGTTTCCTGACTAAACTCTGGAGGGGTCCAGGGATGATTTGTATGTGATGTGCCTTACAAATGCAACAACAAAAACAGACACGTTGATACAGATGACTTGTGATGGGCATTTCTCGTGCCAGATGTTGTCGGCAATGCCATTTTGTCCCGACTTTGAGCCTGACCAAGCCTATGAGCTTAGGTGCTATCATCCCGGTTTTGCAAGTGAGGGAAGGAGGCACGGAGCCCTCATCTGCCACATATATATGGTGAAAGCTTCGTGTTACAAGTTCTCACAACGTATTTGTTCTGTTTTCCTTTGTGCCTCGATGTATCCCGTGGGCGCCGGGAGAGCTTGCATTCTGGAGGTGAGAAACTACATAATTCTCCATACTGATAAATGCTGTAGAGAGAAGGGAGGAGAAGCGGGGGGATAGCTCAAAGCATGTCTCTTGAGGAGGGATATCTGAACGGGAATGGTTTCCTGGATTCTCTTGAGAAATTGGCAGGGTGTCTGTTTTTTAGAAAGGGTTCCTGGATGCTAGGAATGTTCGAGATAGAAAGTTTCAGTGGGGAAAAGTATTTCGTTAGACATAACAGAGGTTACCTTAAAAACTTGAAATTATAAAGTTCATGCCAGGCTTATATATCATCAAATCTTATTTGCCTCTACTGCTACCCTTTTCCACATTCTTTCCTCTTCTGACCCCAGACAGGTTCTGCTTCCAGCCTAGTTCCTTCCCCAGGATGTGCCAAGAGTTCTAGTAGATCAAGTGAGCAGAGGGGCCTCACTGGCTGAGGTTCAAGGCTGTGTCGCCAGTTCAGGTCACATGAGGCATTTTAGTGCCTACCTGGTTGGCCCAAGGAGACTCAGTTGTACCCTTGGCTGCTATCTCTTACCAAAATTAAGAAGCTAAATAGGGAAAAGAGGAAAGGGAGAAGCAAGTGGAGTGCTCAGGGGGGACAGCCGGAAGTCCTAGTGAGTTCTGTTCTTGACCACTCACCTGGTACAAGGGGGAAAATAATGAGAGCTAAAATTTTAGGCATTTCTCCTGCCTTTAACCCAAGTGGAGGGTAATAGTCCTCACAGTAATTCTTGGGGGCGGAGGCATCTAGTTCATTCCTTCTCTTTCCTCAAGCAGACTCAGATGTAGTGACCTTAGGTACCAACTAGTGATGGCATGACTTTTTGTTTTATTTGGAAACAAATATATAAAAGATAGATTGCTTTTCCCCCATCTCTACTTCTGAGATACTTTGGAAGTATGTCAGGAGGTGGAAATCCAGGGCAGCTCTTGCTGAGTTCGAAGCCCTCTTAGGTGTCTTGCCTGGTAGAGTTCACTTTAGATGAGTCTGAGGAAAGCTAGGCATCCCCTCCCCAGGAGCATGCACATAGGCACAAACAGAATAGTTGAGGTATAGTTTTAGGCAATTCATGACCTCTCATAACCCATCCAAGGGCTATAGGAATTTGAAGCCCTCAGATTTAGAAGCCTTGATGGTAAGGTTTGTTGGGAAGCATGGCACCCAAGCATCAAAGCAAAAAGGCAGTTTCCCTATATTTGAAAACACAAAGGGACATCTCAAGAACTCTCTCGTGTTATCGAGTTCTCCCTTCTTGTGACATGTGAATGGAGGAACATGGGGAGTGGTATGTCCTTCCGTCAAGGTGTAAAGGAAACCCCTGATGCCCTGCCCAGATGAATACACAATCTTTTCCTTTGTGCAGCTGTGGTGATGGCGGTAGCTGGTCTCCAAGGTTGGCCCCGGGAACCATACCTCAGGTGATTACATCCTTGTATAAACTCCTCCCGCGTTTAACCTGGGTTGGACTTGCTGCTCTAACCCAATAGAATGCAGCAGAAGTGATGCTGTGCCAGCTCTGGGATCAGCCCTTCAGGAGACGTAGCAGATTCTGTTTCTTGTGCTGCTGGGAGCCCTGAGCTACTGTGTAGAAAGTCCAGTTACGAAGGTGGTGAGACCGTGTGGAGAGACCACGCAGAGAAGAGAGGCCCTGAGACTCCTGGCAAAGGGAGAGGGCTCAGCCATCCCTCCAGCTGACTCCCGCCTGCTCTCCAGCCACCATCTGATTGGAACTCAAGAGACGCCAGAAGAATAAATGCCCAGACGAGCTCAGGCAATCCACAGGTGGGAGAGATTAAAAAAGAAAAGAGATGGTTGTTATAAGCCACTAAGTTATGGGTAGCTTTGTTATATAGCAACAGATTATTGAAATGTGTTATCATTAAATAACTCTTTCTTATTCTTAAGTGTAGAAATGTGGGCTCTGGTGGAAAAATCAGGAAAAGAGCTTTGGGGCCTGTCAGAGACACCAATATAGTTTTCAAGTGAAGGACAGAATGTAAAACTTGGATGACTCTACGATATCACCAGGGCATGGCCCCTTCTTTTCTCAAGCAGACTCAGACGAAGTGACCACAGGTACCAGCTGGTGACTGGTTTCTTAAAAGTATTAAATCTGTCTCAATTTTTTACAGTTTTATTTTGGAAACAAATTTTATTTTATTTATTATTATTTTTACATAAAGGATACATTGCTCCCCCTGTCGCCCCCATCTCTACCTCTGAGGTACTTTAGAAGTGTGTCAGGAGGTAGGAATCAAGCCCTTTTTTGGGCTGAGATACCCTGACTTGATGTTAGCATAGAGGCTATACCCCTTTGGGGGACCCAGAACAAGAAATAAGAGGGTATTTTCTTTCCCACTGAGACACTGACTACATCTCTAGTAAAGCTACCAGAGTGGATCTGATTGATTAATTACAAGCACACTTGTAAATTACTAATACAAGCAGCTAAGAGATGCTATTACTATGAAACTATTTCTTTTACTTATTATTCTTATCTCAGAAGATTGTTGTACCTTTAATTTGAATCACATTGCAAACGACTTCAGCTTGTTCTTTAAATTTGTGCTGACACCAGGAAAAGCACATACAAGCAAAAGGAATTCAGAGAAAATGGAATGGAGTACTATGGACCAAAATATAACATCTCTGTAACATTTTTACATGTCCTATTTCACTTTGTTTTTAATGCTCAGAACAGTGCCTGTCGCATAATAGCTGTTCAACATTCCCTTCTTCCCCCTGGTCCTCTTTGGTTTGTTTTGACAATACTGGACAGGGAGAGGTTTTATATCCATTATTTCAGCAAAGATTTATTCTTCCTGCTTACAAGGTGCTTCCTTCTGAGTCCAGAATATTCATCTGAAGAAAAGCGGTATTGATGTCCCTCCCAGTCCCCATCTGGAGTAGGAAGAGAAGGGTTCCATGCCTGCTCCTCCACATGAGGAGCCTTCAGGTCTTCGGGCCTGGGATCCAGCTGCATCTCTTGCTTAATTTTTCACTATAGCACCTATCCCTATCTTCTTTTTAGTGAGAAAGTTGCCGTGTGCTTTCTCCTGAATTTTTAGGCATCTTTATGTGAA